>NC_068303.1:19072500-19197500 GCF_025860055.1 Xyrauchen texanus | reverse complement strand
CTTTTTCACTGGGATATGGATGATACGGTCTCAGTTACTGATGTAACATCCGTTCCATGATAGAGGGAACGAGACGTTGTGTCGATGAGTTGACACTAGGGGTCACCCTTGGGAGCCCAGACATCTCTGATCTTTGAGAAAAGGCCAATGGGAATTGGCATGTGGGATTTGCATGCCACTCCCCCAGACATACAGGCATAAAAGGAGTGTCGCTACAAACATATATTCAGGTTTCGCACTTAGGAGCTGAGCCAAAGACCCGGCATTCAACGTCTCATTCCCTCCATCAGGGAACAGAGGTTACATCAGTAACTGAGACGTTCCCTATCTGTCACTTACTCGACGTTGTGTCAATGAGTTGACACAAGGGGTCCCAATGCAAAAAACGCCACAAGAGCTGAACCGGGTTACGCAGACTGGCGGTGCAAGACAGGCAGAACTCTGTGTCCCCCGTAGCCAGAGCAGCATGCGTCGCATAACTACCCCAACACACTGGCAGGCATGAAGCAGTCCCGTACACGCCGGGGAGCGGGTAACTGCTAAGAAGTTTAAGGACTGGCTGGCCCAGCTGTAGTTCTCTCTATTATTCTCCCCAAGAAAAAGGAGCAAATTGTTCAGCTGGGGGCCTTATAAGGTCCACGTTGGGGGGTGTCCCTCCAAAGAGGAGGACAATGCAGAGACCAGACCTGGCCCCGAGGGGGGGGGGGGCTTCTAAGTGGAATACAAAACATGGTCTTACATGGTCTTAGTGACTTTAAGACATCATCATGATTTGACTCACTATCATCAGCACAGAAACCTTACTCAAGGGGAAAAATTTATTGAATGCTGTCAGTGTGATTGTGATTCTATATGGTAGAGCCATTTACATCAAGCTTCATTAGATGCATAATTTAAATGCAGGGAATATGATGAAACTGACAATACTCTAACAATTACATTTGATAGCCCTTATTTCATTTGAGTCACACACTTATGCAAGGCTGATAACTCTTGCAAACCAAAATTACATTAAGGATTTAGTGCACTCTTGTGGTGTAACACTAGTAGTGACTAAAACTACAATGCACACACTGTGGCTGCTACAGTAGCAATAAATGAATCAAGAAGGATGATCTAAAAGTAAAAAAAAGTTTTAAAAGAGTAGTGTTTGATTAAGTAACTTGTATATTTCTGTATGTGTTTGTGTTGCATGAATTTTCACACGCCTACCAGTACATCACCGAAAACATCTCTCATTCAGAAGTTGCAAATGTTTGTTGTTTTCTGCTCTGATTTGGTCACAATATTGCAAAACGTCTGTGATGACCCCATCTGAATGTAAGAGTTGCTTTAAACTCATGAAGAGCACAGAAAGCAACCAAAGCATATTAGTGCAAGACTAATATGTTTACATTGTTGTTTAGCAGTGTGAATAAATGCTGTGCTTCATTATCTTATAATGTGTTATTTATTGACTAGCATTAATGTATACACATTAAATATATACTATATATTCACATTATAGTGCTTTTTCATTACAACATATCTTTATACAGTCTGGTTGTTATAAATAGCATCATCCTATGTGAATTTCCAAATTAATTGTATCCGAATAGACGATAGTATAAATATAACTGACATGTTTGAATAAATGTGCAAAAGACCGACAAGTGTTTTATCCGTGCTCTCCCCCTTCATAGCTACTCGACTTTGGCGAAATGAAGCCGTGACACTTAAAGATGCAACTTTATTAAATGAAAAATTACATGTTGGCTTTGGTAATTAAACAACAATATCACATTTTCAAGATTTGCAGATTTTCATCACATCCCAAAGCACAGCACAATGAAGAATTATGCCGCTTATTCAAATGATGACATAAACCAATAATTTTTGGCTGACAAATAAACACCAGATATGATTCAGTAGTACAATTTTATATAAAACTAAAAAAGTCAGTAACTTGCAATTAATTTAATTGAATGCACAATATATAATTGTTTACATTTTTGTATGTGATGCATACATTGTGCAACAACCTTTGATTACTCAAATATACATTAATGGCTTGTTCCAGACAAACAATAACACTTATTCTGTTCTGACATCACATCAACGTTTGATCTTACTCTGTACACACGACAGACTGTCAAGAAGGCAAATATTGATATGTACATTCATGCAATACAATTCTGAGTAACTATACAGTGGAAGATGTCTGTTTTGAGTATGTTTTACAGAATATGATAGAGAAGGGATGTTTGTTTACAGAAGATTGTACAATGTGTCTAATTCAAAAGCTTGTTTTTCATTGCTCAGTCTTAATATGTATGAACATTGCAGCACTGTCATATCACTAGTTTGGATTTTCTAAATACAACAAGCTCCGGTGTACAAAAACATATTTATATATACAGTAAATATGGGCATTGGTTTGATATACAGTATCGTTCTGATGAAAAATTATTAAAAATGAACAATGCAGAGGCCCTGATTAAATGCGTCAAAACAAATGCATCTAAAATTTGAAAACATTTGTACGGTTTTTTAGGTTTATGCTTTTTCAGTGCATTAGCCTACATCTCTTTTCCATGAGCAAACACTAACCCACATGACATCACAGTAATAATGACTATAAAAATAGCTATCAGCAATAACTGCTTATAAACAGTCATAGTAAAAGCTCATTTGAAATATCATCTTGTTTTTTGTTAAGAGTTTCCAATAAAGGTCAACAAGAGAAGACAAACATTTGTTTGGATGACTCGGAGACTTAATGTGACTCTAAAATGATTTGTAAGCATTCGACTTAAAGAGATTGACAAAAGATTACACACATGATAATCAAATCCTGCATTCTTGTGTACTGTTGACTGTATATTACCCTTGATTTTTTCTGTTTTGTAGAAATGAAAGAGGAAAGTTATACATAGCCTTTGTTGACCTTAGAATTTACCTTAAGTGCATGCTAACAGACAAATCCTTAAATGAACAGCATCCACATCTAGGGGCATTTCCCAACAACATCTCCATCACACAAGTGGTTGATTATTAATAGCACAAAGAGCCCAGAATAAATAGGATGGAAACCTGTCCAACCCAGAACACAGCGCCATCAGACCATAGCCTGAGTGCCCCATCTTAATAGAATACCTCTAAATTTAGCCAGCTGAATAATACATCAGACGGTTTTATTTCTGGGCCTTTCCTCTCAAAATAAAACCTAAAAATAGCCCTTTGAATGTTTTATAAATATAGACAAAAATCTCAGATTTGACCAGCAGGAAAATAAGTGAAGCAGAGGTATTTTTAAAAGTAGCCTCTTGAAACCCCTCTTCTGATGTCTTTCTCATGATTTTGCAATTTGTCTTCCTTTAGGCTTAACACACTTTTGTTTCATATAATTCAGTGTCAGCATGAAGACTTGGCAGAAGAATAAAAAAAATCATTGCTGATCCTGCGCTGCCATTATCACAGCTTCGCATAGAGATGAATGCTATTATCAACATTTCACTGTAAAAAATGCTGGGTATGCTTTTTTTTTTTTTTAATGAGACATAAAAAAGCTGACAAACCAAATCTATTCAAAAGTATTTAGAAATTAATGATATGCTGCAGAATCATCTGTTCTTTATATTGGAAATGTTAAACAGCCCCAGTGGTCAATACCAATCAACTTAAAGATGGCTCATATATCATTAAAGCGATATGGTATGTCTTTTTTTTTTTAAGAAAAAGGTAGATCTTCAGCCTTTGAAAGATCTTTTGTTTTTTCTATTGACCCAGCAGATGGAGCCTTTGTGTAAAAGACAACTGTACCACTTCTCTAACTTGTTCTAGGCTTAACCACAGTTGGTGCAGTGGATGGTATGTTATATTTGGATCAAGATATTCTGTTCTGTAATTATTTTCTGCTTGATGAGATCATCTGGGAGCACCTTGTGCTATATTCTGCCAGAGCAGCATTTATGTGATGACCCTGTGACTTGCAGAAACAAAACCATATTATTCCTTTTGTAAGAATGAATTCAGAATAAATTGCTTAGGTCATGGCTCATACCAAATCAGCAAAAATACATATATATATATATATAATAGTTCATAAATTATACTATAATCTTCTTTGTGAATTAAAGGGATAATTCACCCCAAAATGTTAAATTCTGTCATCAGAATGGGCCTGAGAGCTTCAGTCACCTTCACTTTTGTTGTATGAAATAAAGAAATTGGTAACTGAGACTAACATCTCTTTTTTGTCTCTCAAGAAAAAAAGTCATACAGGTTGAGAGAAACATGAGGGTGATTAAAGGGATAGTTCACCATAAAATGAAGATTCTCTCATCATTTACTCACCCTCATGCCATCCCAGATGTGTATGACTTTCTTTCTTCTGCAGAACAAACAAAGATTTTTAGGAGAATATCTCAGCTCTGTAGGTCCATACAATGCAAGTGAATTGTGACCAGAACTTTGAAGGTCCAAAAAGCACATTAAGGCAGCAATAAAGTAATCAATATGAATCCAATGGTTAAACCTCTGTCTTCTGAAGCGATGCAATCAGTTTTTGTGAGAAACAGATCAATATTTAAATACTTATTGGCTAAAAATCTCCACTTTCACTTTCAGAATGTGAAAGTGAAAGTGGAGATTTAAAGTAAAAAAGGAGTTTAATATTGATCTGTTTCTCACCCACACCTATCATATTGCTTCTAAAGATATAGGTTTAACCACTGGAGTCATATGGATTACTTTTATGCTGCCTGAGCTTGAAAGGTCTGAAATATTCTTCTTAAAAAATTCTGTCTATCGCTTTCTCATCCTTAAACTCTTTCAAGTCTGAAAACACATTTCCTTCAGAAAAGAAAGGCACATTTATTTGCAGATGTTGTTGTTGACTGTGGCTTAGACCAATGAGTTTCTGATGGGAGCAGCCACATTAGTGGTGGTGCATTGGTTTTGTTTATGGGCGATAGCGGAAGGATTACACCCTCCAGTCCATTTCAGTTGATCCATATGGCCCAAAAGCCCTTAGCTGCAGCTGTGCCACAGCGTGTGAGCCATGCTTGACTTTGTTATTTTCCCCTACTCAGGCTAAATGCAGTGCTACAAATCCTGAAACTTATTGCACACACACTCAGTGAGAGCGATCACTTTCCTCCATTCTCTATCTCTTTCTTTCTCTCTGTCTCACAAACATCCAGACACAGTAGGAAAAGCAAAGCTTCTCTTTTATTTTGTTTACTTATTTAACCTTTAAACACAAATATTGTATATGCATATTATACTAAGTTTAATTTGATCTAGCTGTTCCAAAAATGTGTCCATAATAAGTCTTGGTGGCAGCCTACTGTGTTTAATTGATTACAGAGCTGTCATAGTGAAGTCATATAGATTTGTGTTGTCTAAAAGTGGACCCCACTCACTCTCTCTCTCTCTCTCTCTCTTTCTCTCTCTCATCCCATGAGCAGGAGTTGAGCAAAGCGATTTACAGGCTGTCGGGTTGGCTTTGTTCCTGTGTAAGTCAAGTCTCTGTGGAGAAGAGACACATCAGTGCTCCAAATGGCCCCAGCCGTCTCATTGCATTATCTTCAAATGGTACGTCTGATGGAGAATTTAGAGAACAGCTCTCCTAGCTTATCTTATTTAAAGAAGCCTCCCTTATTAACATGCACTGCACCTAAATAGTCTGCATCCTGTATCTATCAATAATAGGCTACATTGTGTTAAAGGAGAAGTACAACGAATTAATACAATTCTGCCCATATTTACTCACCCACATGTTGTCAAACCCCAAATGACTTTCTTTCTTTCATGGAACACAAAAAGGAGATGATAGGCAGAATGATAGCCTCAGTCACCATTCACTTTCAAGGCATCTTTTCCATACAATAAAAGTGAATGATGACTGAGGCTATCTGATGTTCTTTAACATTCTGTTAAGTTGTTACAGGCAGTGTTAGAGGCTGACAGCCTTAGTCACCATTTACTCTCGTTGAAAAACATGCAACGAAATTGAATGGTGACCTGAGCTAACATTTCCTTTTTGTGTTTCACACAAGAAAAAAGTAATTTGGGGTTTGAACAACATTATTGTTAGTTATGTCATTTTTAGTAAACTATCACATCAAACCAGATTTTCCCTCTTTCCCATGTTTACTGATTGACTCTCCCTTGCGTGCACACTGGTTGTGTGGAGTTTTGGTTTCTCATTGGCTTGTGAAAGCATGCTATATTTTGTCCTCTCAAGGAACACTCTTATGACTTGATATGGTTCTGGGTGTCCTCTCATAGCTGAAACAACATCCACACTGCATGAATAGGTGAAGAGGTGAGAGAAGCAACTCCTTATTCTGCCTGAGTCCAGTGCATGGCTGGAGGGCAGGGACCTCTGCTGTGCACACGTATACACATTAACTTGTTGATGAATAGGCAAAACCTGGACAGACATACAGTACACATACAATGTATGTTTGTTTGTACTCATTACCTCGCTTTATTCAGACTCCCAGACTTACAAACTAAACATTGATAAATTGTGAAGTTTTATCCAAAACAATATTTTGATGATTTAAATAAGATTGTTATAAGGCAAATGTGTCCCATATGTGTAAGCTTTGAGCTTCTGCAGTTCAGGGACAACGTAAATGAAACACATTTCAGTGTTTTCCTATAAATTGTTCTGTAATAAAGCAATGTCACAAATAACAAACTATAACACAAAATACATCTTTAAAAACATATCTCGGATAACTACTGTAGGAATCCTAATTTCGGCAAAATGAAAGAATTGGGTAAGGGTCTGAATATGCTCTGTATAATATGCAGCCACAGACTCGTAACTTTGACTGACATGAAGCTTCACCGATGCCTGACTAATTGACAAGTAAACAGTGTAAAGCATCAACTTTTTAATGTAAATTTGACTGACTGACAGCCTACTCTTTCTTCAGTTTCTCCAGACAATTCATCATCCTTATCTTCATTGGGTAGTTTATCTGGCAAAATTGAGAGACATTACATGTTTACACTGTGGTTCTTATAGAAAAGACATCTTGATATTCCACTTTTATAAATTACATGTCAAGGAAGGTGTGTCATCAGACCTGTGTTGGAGGCAAGTCAACAACATTTTCCCCTTGCAATTTCTCCTAATTTAACCCATCGATAAATACATGCTCATTTCTCACTTGACAGTAATTGAATGACATGGATGTTTACTGGATGTCTCAGCTAACCCTTCACTTGAACAAAAATGAAAAATCTTTTTCAGTGGTTGTTTTTATATGCATATGTGTGGTCATTCCGTTTTCTTCCTCTCTATAACCTTGTGTGACCCCACATACACATGTGTGGATGTTGTATTTTGTCTTTGCTATATGCAATACATAATTTAAATTCATTTAAACCAAATTATCTCAGTTTAGAAGACTCTGGGTTGTCAGTAAAGGGTTCAACTTTAGACGCACAGAGTCATGTGACCAAACAACATGGCGCCGATCACAGCAGAGTTTGTCTTTGGGTGAAATGGCAACAAAACTCAATCTGGTAAGATACCTAATAAAGTGTTTACAATGAAACCTGTTTGAGTCAAAAGATTAGAGTTTCATCTGATATGCTATATTTTAAAATCTGAGCGATTTTTCGTAAAATGCCATGCTGCTAAACACAATGTAAAGTAATGTGTACTTTTTCCCTTTGAAATCCTACATTTACGGTGCATTATCACACTGAGAATCAATGGATTCATCCAAAAGCTGAAAAATGTTGCTTTCAGAGGCTTTACATGGAGTTAGAATGAACATGAGGTGCATATCAAACTGTTCTGAGAACTGCGCAGACAGACAGTACATTGGAGGTAAAATATTCACTAAATAGTTAGCAAGGGGGCACCCTAGCTCTCTATGCAGCTAAGTGCATTCACTCCTAAAAAAATTAGATTTTTTTTAATGTATAATCACTTTTTAACATAGCTGGCAGTGATTGGATGATGCTGGCCATTACATTGAATCAGAATTAATTATACTAATTTCTGATGTAATATCTGTAACATACTAAAGCATACATTTTTAGTAAAACTATTTGCTCTCTCTCTCTCTCTCTCTCTCTCTCTCTCTCTCTCTCTCTCTCTCTCTCTATATATATATATATATAAATATATATATATATATATATATATATATATATATATATATATATATATATATATATATATATTTAAGCAATATCACATGTGCAAGAGTGCGATATGGCCCTACATCAGCACTTTTGTGATTCGGCCGCAGGCCGAGTGCCATAGGTAATTACAGCAGTGCTGATTTAGGGCCATATAGCATGATTGCGAGTTTGACATTGCTTATATACAACAGTTCAATGAACAAGTACATTAAAAAAAATTAGGAAAAACCGAGTACGGTCATAAAAACTACATGGAACTACTTTCTTACGGACAAATCAGAATCTGCCGTTGCTGGTTCAAAACAAACGATGCATCCAAGACTTCCTTAGTAATTAAAAAATGTCACTTTAGAAATAGTATCACGGCTTGTGCTGTGCAGATTTGAGGACCGGAACTAACTGTGGTATATATATATATATATATATATATATATATATATATATATATTTTTTATTATTATTATTTTTTTTTATTGCATAAAGTGAAATGTAAAATGTGCACAGCTATCACACTCGTGAAAAAGGCTTCTGAGTTCAATAGAGTACAATAATTAAATACAGTAAAGTTAACTCCTGGATAGCAATTAATAAAACATATTTTTCCACCCCAAACAACCCAAAAAATTCCAAGGTTGACCAATATAAGGCAATGATGACTCAACTGTAAAAATGCCACCTTGTTAGCCCAATCCAGCGAAGTGGTGAAGGTATCTGCTCCTTTGTATTTTCTGCCGCAATTTTGGTTTTGTCATCTTAAATTGGTTTTAGTTAAGACCGAATCTGACTCCATAAATAATTTTATCTGACTCCAATTATATTAGACCTTGAATTTAGTTTGAGATTCCAGTTATTATTGATCATCAATTGAGGTCTTCTCTAGATTTGGATACTTGATTTTTCTAGTTAATTCTATACTTTTGAATTGTACTCGTTCAATTCACAGCTTATAGCTTATAGCTAAGCCTTTAGAAGCATTTAGAATCCTTTTATTTTGGTCACACATTATACATACATTTTTGCATATATACAGTGAAATGTATTTGTTTTCACATATCCCAGCTAAGCTGGGGTCAGAGTGCAGGGTCAGCCATGATATGGCGCCCCTGGAGCAGATAGGGACAAGGGCCTTGCTCAAGGGCCCAACAGTGGCATCTTGGCGGCGCTGAGGCTTATGGTCTCATGCTGGCCGTGTACATGGATCCAACAGTCACAAACTCGTCAGCTTGATCTTTTGCCAGAGGTAAATTAAATAATACTATAAAGATTGAATACTACCGCAGCTTATCTATTTCTAATTAGTAGTTTTGCTTAGTTTCTATAGATCTGTATACACTTAATTAACGTAATATTAGCTATACACAAAGGTAAACAACTAATTATTTCGGATAAGGCCGATCAACATACCATTACCCAAATAGTAGTTTTATTTAGACTTGACTAGAATATTAGCATTAAACAGAGTCATGACTAGTGCTATCTGGACAGGTCGATCAATATCACATTGTTCCAAATAGCACTTTCTTTTAGCCTTTAGTCTATTACATTTAACTAAAGTCAAATGGTTAATCAGAAAACTTAAGATCCCAGTTGATGTGCTTCATGCTCCACCAAATGCTGGGTTTTAGTATGTATTAACCCTGATCACAGATCTGTGGTAACAAGATTCTAACGTAATCTACTAAAGCCAATAATTTCAGAATAAGTCAGAATAGAATCAAGTTTAACAATTTATTAATCAGGTAAATATGTATCAAGCCAATTACATAACTAATCAATTCAGAAACTATCAATACATAACATCTAATGCTCAAATATGAATCTTAAGTGTTACAGATGCATACCTTTTGACTTCAGCAAATTACATAGTTTGAAACTATAAGGATTTCTGGCTACAGAAAATTCCAATGAAAAATGTGTTACATTTCCTTAAATACCTAAGCCAGAGAAAACATAAACAAAGGGAATTTGGGAGTGGTTAGATTTGGAAGTCCTGCTGTCATACTTTATCTGCATACAGGAGGTAATTTAGATTAAAGACCAATGAGCTAGGTGCACCTACATTCTAAAAACTGTATTGCCAGATATTATGCTGTTGTGGAGATGATACCATAGTACCAGTTGCACTGAGACATTTTAAATGATACCAAACATGCCTAGTTACATTATTTGTATACATCAGATATTATATTTTTTTACATACATATCTTAGGTGAGTTTGAAGTGATTCTGAGCTGAAGGGGAATGAAGAAGGTGGAGGAGGGATGGACATAATGGGACAGAGAGGGAAGAGCAACAATGAGGAGTGAATTTGCAATCTTTGCTCAGTGGGTTGTGGTGCCTCAGGAAGAGATGCTAATTGTGAAAAAGTTAATGTTGATTTTCTCAGATATCATACATTTGCTCTTTGCCTCCGTGGGGAGTTTTGTCCATTGAATGCAAACACCTTGGCAACCTGCCTTACAAAACTCTGTAATAAGAGCAAAATTTTAATGAAATTCAAGTAACAAATACATTTTAAATGCAGTGACAAATCACCAGATGACATAAACCAATAATTTTTTTTGCAGACAAATAAACACCAGATATGATTCAGTAGTACAATTTTATTTAAAACTAAAAAAGTCAGTAACTTGCAATTAATTTAGTTGAATGCACAATATATAATTGTTTACATTTTGGTATGTGATGCATACATTGTGCAACAACCTTTGATTACTCAAATATACATTAATGGCTTGTTCCAGACAAACAATAACACTTATTCTGTTCTGACATCACATCAACGTTTGATCTTACTCTGTACACACGACAGACTGTCAAGAAGGCAAATATTGATATGTACATTCATGCAATACAATTCTGAGTAACTATACAGTGGAAGATGTCTGTTTTGAGTATGTTTTACAGAATATGATAGAGAAGGGATGTTTGTTTACAGAAGATTGTACAATGTGTCTAATTCAAAAGCTTGTTTTTCATTGCTCAGTCTTAATATGTATGAACATTGCAGCACTGTCATATCACTAGTTTGGATTTTCTAAATACAACAAGCTCCGGTGTACAAAAACATATTTATATATACAGTAAATATGGGCATTGGTTTGATATACAGTATCGTTCTGATGAAAAATTATTAAAAATGAACAATGCAGAGGCCCTGATTAAATGCGTCAAAACAAATGCATCTAAAATTTGAAAACATTTGTACGGTTTTTAGGTTTATGCTTTTTCAGTGCATTAGCCTACATCTCTTTTCCATGAGCAAACACTAACCTACATGACATCACAGTAATAATGACTATAAAAATAGCTATCAGCAATAACTGCTTATAAACAGTCATAGTAAAAGCTCATTTGAAATATCATCTTGTTTTTTGTTAAGAGTTTCCAATAAAGGTCAACAAGAGAAGACAAACATTTGTTTGGATGACTCGGAGACTTAATGTGACTCTAAAATGATTTGTAAGCATTCGACTTAAAGAGATTGACAAAAGATTACACACATGATAATCAAATACTGCATTCTTGTGCACTGTTGATTGTTATATTAACCTTATGGTTAATATACATAGCATTTGTGGCATAAAAAAAATAAATGTATGTATAAGGGAAAGACTAGTATCAGCAATAACAATTAGCAATGCTAATGCTAGCATATTTTTTTTTAATTATCAACATGTGCCTCAAGATTTAAATTCTTTTCAATTGCATAGTAACACAAAAAAGCAATACATTTCCGTGTGATTTCAGGGAAAACATTTCATATTGTCTTATATATTGGTACACAAAGTGCAGGATGAACCAATCCATTTGGGTGCTCTAACAGATTGTTCCAAAAATGGGCTAGTGTGGAAATTTCACCATTTAACACTCATACATGAGGTGAGTTAACCATAAATGTTTAATGAGTGACATTGCAGAGACAGACGTAAAGACAAGAGAATACAGGAATTTCAAAACATCATTGAATTCAACAGAAGGAGCATGCATTTACTTTGTTGGTGGTGTTGTATATTGTCCTCAGAAGGGCCTTACAGGTTGAGACCAGTTATACTCATGCAGCTGCCAGCATCTTTTAAGAGTGTCTATGTCTCAAAACCTGCTTATACTTGCTTATACACATGCCAGTCTTTATCTAAACACTTTTTTAAAAACATTTCAAACAGCATTATATCCCAAGATGGGCAGCCATGTGGTTTACAGTTCCTAAAATTCATAGTGCGCCTTGTGTCCATCTCATATACCCAAACAGAGAGATGGTGGTGCCATCAGATACAGAGCTTCCGCTGTATATAACTTGCTTTAGCAAGGGCACTATACTCCAGCATTGTTGGTTTCCACTACCTGCTGTTTACAGCACAAGCTCATATAACTTGCATTAGCATGGTCACTATACTCCAATGCTGTTGGTTTCCACTAACTGCTGTTTAGAGCGCAAGCTCATATAACTTGCTTTAGCATGGGCACTATACTCCAGTGTTGTTGGTTCCACTAACTGCTGTTTAGAGCGCAAGCTCATATAACATGCTTTAGCATGGGCACTATACTCCAGTGTTGTTGGTTTCCACAACCTGTTGTTTACAGCGCAAGCTCATGGCATACTCCCCTCGGCTTGTGCCATTCTCTTCTTTTCGTAAGGGTTTCCTGGAAAAGAGAATACAGAGCTTCAGGTTACTATTTCTGCTCAGAGTGAGGATGCTATTGATCTGATTGTACAGTTGAGGACTTGAAGTTGAGTCTGTGAAGACCTGAGATAAGTGAAATTATATAAAGTTTGAAACGCAAAGTAGGAAATAAATCAAGCATCTGCACAGTTCAAAAGAGGTGTATGGCTCTTTGTATAGTATATGGTTTATGGCTATATTTCATGTGTATACAGTATATATACTAATTCGTAATCTTTTCCCCCCAAAATTACTGCATTTTGATAAATCTGTCCATTACAATAGAAGATAATGGTAAATATTCCAGCTTTACTTGGTGCACCACTTTCAATGACATGTTAAATTTATGTTGTCATAAATAAAAACACAATTACATATGAAGAAGAATTTATACTGAATAATGGTTGAGGACCAAATGATATAGGGCTGTGTAAGGCACAGTCATTGTGTGTCAGTAGAGCCTACATCCAATTAGTCCAGACGAGACCACATTTTCCATGGATATAAAGAGCGTGTCATATAGATATTGGCTTCCTGACATCCAAGAAGGAATCAGTTACAATGTTTCTAAATTTAATGCAGCTGTCATGCAGTTTTTCCACAGTCTAAAATGCTGTGTGTTTAATTGATCACTGTTTATTTGTAGTAATGCTAAAATACTGCATCTTTACTCTCTCTTTTTTCTACATGTATGCTGAAAACAGCAGTTGCAGTACACATTTTAATCTTAATTGAAACTAATCTGATATATAATCCTCCTCTTACCAGTGGATTAGTGATTTTTTCAAACTAAAATCACGTTAAAACACGTATTATTTACGTCTCGTGGCTATACCTGTGAGTGGACTCGCAATGCCTCATTGGAACCCAGATTTTTGCTTTAAATTTTTTTCACCAATTTATGTGGTAATCAATATTATGCTACAAATGCTGTCGATTGAGTGTTATATTGAACCTGTACATTTCTTTAAATGGGCTTGTGCAAATGGACATGAGTTCACGTTCTAAATACAACACTACACTTCGCGCTCCATTCACTCCCATTCAAACGAATCAGAATGTGACAGACTGTAAATGCAAGCTCATGCAAAGAAATTTTGTAACATGCTCTGTACCAAAGTTCAAGTTTGATTAACTCTGAACAGCAAATCTGATGACAAGAGCATGAGTGACATCACGCTAAACTAAATGTAGAAGCCCTCCCACATGACATCATATCCTGGTCCATTGCACAAAATCATTGTCTGATTTTTTTGTTGTTGCATTTTTAAAGATTTTTAAAGTCTAGTGTGACCGCACCTTTACATCTAGACAAAGCACAGTAAACCCTAAAATGACAATAAAACATTTTGTTTAAACAACTATACAGCACAAATAATACACAAGATTTAACGGAAGAATTAATGAAGGTTCTTTTGTAAAATTAAAAGCTTCACATTTCTGCCTTTTAAACCCTCCAAAAATTGGCCCCATTTCCTTGCCTTGTAAGTGCCTCACAGTTACCTTGATTATTGGGACAAGTTGAAATAATTTTTTATGGTAGTCAACATGGCTTTTAATTAAAAAACAAATACTTTTAAATATACAATCTGCACCAGTGAAAATATGCATCTCAATTGAAATATTCTGTATCATACTATTTGTGTTTCAAAAAGCCTGAGTTCACATCGCCCTATTGGTGACTGCTTGAGAAACTAACAAAGTCTGGGTGGTGAACAGCAACGCAGGTCATCAAAGTGAATTATTCTGCAGTTTAAATGACTTCCCGCAAGTTGTAATGGCTGCTAGACTTAAAGCTGTGGCATGCACCCCAGCTTGTCCATTCTTTATTACAGTTTGAAATATGCAGGTATTGAAAATACCAGCCTGCAGTCAATTGCCTTCATAACTACAATAAAATCCAGAGCTGCTTAAACAGCGGAGCATGCAGATCCAATCTGTTGATTTTTTGGTAAAAAATCATGTCAGACACATATTGACTTAATGTCAGAGAGGGCAGAGATGGATGCTGGGATCCACATTTTGTAAGAAGCCAACATGAATATCAGTAATGTGTTGGTTTGGATTGGATATGGCACATTTAATGCTTTAATGCAACCTTCACAAAGTAAGGTTACATTGATGAAACAGATGTATTAAAGGCGATCACATGATTTTGTATCAACCACAATTGACTATGATCAATAAGCTGAACCCCCCTGCATTGCCAAGCAACCACATCACTGTGGTTAACAGTGCTTAACAGTGGGGGTTATTGAAGTAAAAATGCCATTCAGAATTTTCATAGTGATATTTATTTCAGTGATAAGCTCTGAGGTAGTTAAGTGAAGGTATATGCTTCTGTAGAAGCCTTAAGTACCTTGTAATTTCAATGTTTTATAATGTCAACATTTTCAATCCACCTTAATTTTCTTGGTATATATAGTACACATGTAAAACACAACCTACAATCCTGAAGCAAGATCCACCAATAAGAGAAGCCCTTGTTATCATGAAAATGGGAATCATACCAATCTCCACAGCAATAATGCCAGCTAGCAAATTACAAACTATTGAACTTTTTAGCCAATTTGTTAAATGGGCTCTTAAAAAAATGATCCATTTTGTTATCGACAAAGTGAGAATGCGTAAACATTTTTGGGAAATTTGCCATCTACTGCCTGTTTCTATTCAAACGGACTTTTATCGATAAAAATGGTGTGTGTGATGATGTCATGCCTAAAAAAACACTTTGTCGCATAAGTTTTGGTTTATTGCTAAATAAATCTGCCCTTAGTCTGCCCTACAGAAAAGTGTTTATATTGCTAATTTTGTACCTTTTGCCTCACAGAAGTCCCTAATTAAAATGGGGAGAGTATTGAGACAATTCATTTAAATTAGCTAGCTTACTGTCATTTTAATTTCAGAAATAAATGCAATCGGAAGTAATATCAGGGTTCAATAGGCTATTTTGAACTGTCATCTAATCTAAAGCAATGCCATCACTCCCGCATATTTGTCCAGGAACTTTTAACTACCTTTTTGTCACCTAAAATTAATTTTAGCATCATAACACAATTGACATTTTCTGAAGAAGCTCACCAAATGCGATCTGAGGTAATGAGGGTTAGATTTTAAATATTTAAAATGTTCAAAAGCTTGTTTTCTGAAAGTGAACTCAGCATTGGACAAATAGTTCTGATAGTTTATAGTCTTGAAAAAAGTGTAGAACATTCTGAGAATGTCATTCAGCCTACTTTTTTCATCTACAGGACAGTGTAAGGCTGATTTAAGTTTTTTTTTGCATATAAAGGTCTAAAAGTATAATTTTTTTCATTTAGTAATTCATTATTTTATTTAATGCTGTAAGTATTTGGTAATTTATTTCATTTAATACAGGTAAATCTTGCCAGCATTTTTTCAAACGTAAGCTAAACAATAATTTAATAGAATGTTAGTGTTCCAAAAAAGCACACTGATGCTTTTCTCCTAGTATTGTGTATTTATTTTTAATAAAAAAAAAAAATGTTTGCACAGAATTATATGTTTTTTGTATTGTGGGCAAATTCCATGACTGCCTATTTTTTTGAATGGTGTGGAAAAGAAACATTAATAAATAAACGGATAGCTACCACAATTAAATTAATCACAAACAGTGGCCATTAATTTGTTCTCTGTGCACTTGTCAATGTGCATGATATTTTTGTTGGCACTCCTGGAAGTGTCATGTTTGCAGCATCGAATCTGTGCTATGTTGTTAAGGTCAATCCATAATCACGTACCATAAATTGGCTGTCAAGGATGTATAGCTTGTCATCATGATTAACACAGGCTAACGATTGTGGTACATTTTTGTGTTAATGCTAATTTTCTCAACAAAAAGTGTTTTCAAACCAGTTTTTCGTGACATTTGAAGTATCGACATGCGCTAGAGTTAAACAGAAAATATTTTGTCTAAATTTTAGCAATAATTTGCATTTACATCAGCCTTATTTTGTTGCGGTAAAACATTTTACGAAAATAATCCTTGGATGGAAACATAGTTAGAGAAGGAACTAGAGGTCGACCGATAGTGGATTTTGCCGACAGAGATAACCAAGGTGGTGATAAAGGCAGATAACCAATTAATTGGCAGATAGTTTTTTCAAATCAATTTATAGAGAGATCAAATATTTCTTAGTCTTTCCTTACTATGACGGGCACACACATTAAGGCTGCAAGATTTTAAAATGAATAAAATCCAAAAACCTATTTATTATGCAACCGAACTATCAATAATAACAAGAAAAATTAAGATTTGATGCATAACTTGGGACTTCTAGCTTTTAAAAAAAGCCCAAAATACAACAGGGACTTTTATTTAAAAAATGACAGAGACTTGGGTCCATTACAATGCTCTATATTTAAGTATTTAACAAATTCAGCTTTTAATAAGCTATAAATTATATATATATATATTGGTGGACAAAAGTTTGGAATAATGTACAGATTTTGCTCTTATGGAAAGAAATTGGTACTTCATCAAAAAAATCCTCCACGTGCAGCAATGACAGTTTTGCTGATCCTTGGCATTCTAGCTGCCAGTTTGTCCAGATACTCAACCCACACTTCCTGTAGCACTTGCTATAGATGTGGCTGTCTTGTCAGGCACTTCTCAAGCACCTTACAGTCTAGCTGATCTCACAAAAGCTCAGTGGGGTGAAGATCCAAAACACTCTTTTCCAATTATCTGTTGTCCAATGTCTGTGTTTCTTTGCCCACTCCAACCTTTTCTTTTTGTTTTTTCAGTTTCAAAAGTGTTTTTTTCTTTGCAATTCTTCCCATAAGGCCTGTACTCCTGTGTCTTCTCTTTACTGTTGTACATGAAATTGGTGTTGAACAGGTATAATTCAATGAAGCTGTCAGCTGAGGACACGTGAGGCATCTATTTCTCAAACTAGACACTCTGATGTAATTATCCTCATGTTTAGTTGTACATCTGGACTTCCACATCTCTTTCTGTCCTTGTTAGAGCCAGTTGTCCTTTGTCTTTGAAGACTGTAGTGTAAACTTTTGTATGAAATCTTCAGTTTTTTGGCAATTTCAAGCATTGTATAGCCTTCATTCCTCAAAACAATGATTGACTGATGAGTTTCTAAAGAAAATGGTTTATTTTTTGCCATTTTTGACCTAATATTGACCTTAAGACATGCCAGTCTATTGCATATTGTGGCAACTCAAAAACAAACACAAAGACAAACACAAAGACAATGTTAAGCTTCATTTAACAAACCAAATAGCTTTCAGCTGTGTTTGATATAATGGCAAGTGATTTTCTAAGACCAAATTAGCAATTTAGCATGATTACTCGAGGATAAGGTGTTGGAGTGATGGCTACTGGAAATGGGGCCTGTCTAGATTTGATAAAAAATTACTTTTTTCAAATAGTGACGGTGCTGTGTTTTACATCGGTAATGTCCTGACTATACTTTGTGATCAGTTGAATGCCACTTTGGTGAATTAAAGCACCAATTTCCTTCCGCAACAGCAAAATCTGTACATTATTCCAAACTTTTGGCTGCCATTGTATATATATATATATATATATATATATATATATATATATATATATATATATATATATATATATATATATATACATACACACATATCATTTCACCTAGATGACGTTTATTGATAATGAATACAAATAATAATAATAAAAAGCTATCATAAACTACTGGAATAGATTATTGATGATAACTAGTTCCATAAAGCATCTATTGGCACCATTTAAATGGTAAAACCGAAATATCTGTCTATCTGTAGTACGAATCTCTAGAACTACTAAACAGCAACAACACATCTTAAAAACTCTAAGTATAAATCTATGATATACTGTATAAGAACTGTATTCAATAAATGCAAAAAATACAAAACCAATATATAACAAATATTCAGATTTATTTAAAAACTCTTGCTCCTCTGCAATGTTTAATGGAGTCAGTAGTTAATTCCCATCATCAAAGAGATCAAATGTTGCAGTTATTCATCTCAGGGCTGGTTTGATTGTTTCACAAGGCTCAGAAAGCTCTGAAATGCCATTGGAGAAAATTAATGGGAAATATAATTGAGGCCAGTGAAAAAGTGAACAGGCACTGTTAAGTTCTATGGTGAGCATTTCAAAAGATTGAACAATAATTACTGATGAGAGTAAATACCAGTATGAGAGATTCCAGAACACACATCAAAGATTAGGTCAAGAAAATGGAAATGGACACAGAGAAAGAAAACAACGTGACCTTTACAGAGTCTGACTCTACTGTCAGCAGCTCTCTGGGATCTGTCTAGAGGACAAGTCTAATTTCATAAACAGAGCTAGAGCCAATTAAAACTGACCTGTTTATTCCAGGGAAATACACACACAAGATACTAGAAACTTGTTGAATGTCTGCTTTTTAAGATAAAGAGTAATTTTCCAGCTGAAATGTCATAAGCAAATTGAAAGGTGTGTGGAGCTTAGCTACTGCATCAACATCCGTCCCAAGAATTTGGAAACTTGTATACATCTTCACGATCTGACACAAGGTCATACCATATATCATATCGTATGCCATTTCATATAGACTGCACTATTCTCTTTGATTTGCTGCAGAGAAATTTAATCACAGCAACATTAGCTTGTGAAAGAAGGAAACTTGTTTACTATGACTAAGTCTTGCATGTTTGACTGTGATAAATTATTATTAATCTGTTAAAGGGATAATTTATCATCACATACTGACCTTCATGTTGTTCCATACCAAACCTGTCTGTTTTTTTCTCAGTGGAGCACACAAGAGATGATTTTTTTACATCTTTTTTCCATACTATGAAAGTGAATGGTAACTGAGGCTGTCAGTCCCTAACATTTTTCAAAACATGCCCTTTTGTGTTCCATGAAAGAAAGTCATTTGGGATTTGGAACAACATTAGGTTGAATAAATCTTCATCTTAATTTTTGGGTGAACTATCCCATAATTTGTCTGATTAGAGAACAAATTAATGTGTACATTAATGTGACCTCCAAGAAAAATGATCAAATCACATCCTTTTTTCTCTGTGCTGTATTTTCACACTTTTTCAGCTTGTAAAAAGATCTAGTATTTCAAACATTGAGCAACAAATACAGCCATGCTATCAGCTGAATTCCAGCATAAGTCTTCTTCGAGATTAAATAAATGTTTAGAGGTAGCTTGTGCTCATCTGTCATGATAAACACTTTGGGCAGGACTGATGAGACAATCCCAGAGCTCTGCAGGGGCCATCCGTCACAAGATGCCCCAGGCTGCAGGTGCCTATCCCAAAAAAATTGTGCACACTGTGGACCACATTTAGCTTTGATTACCATGCACATTCGTCGTGGCATTGTTTCGACAACCTTTTGCAAGATCACAACATTTATTTCTGTGCAAAGTTGCATTATTGTTTAGCTAAGATCTTGTATTGATGACGGGAGTCGAACCACTCCACAAAGTCTTCTCCAGCTCATCCAAAAGACTTTCAATGGGGATAAGGTCAGGACTCTGTGGTGGCCAATTCATGAGTGAAAATGATTCCTCATGATCCCTGAACCACTCTTTCACAATTTGAGCACGATTAATTTTGGCATTGTCGTCTTGGAATATGTCTGTGCCATCAGGGAACAAAAAATCCATTGATGGGATAACCTGATTATTCAGTACATTCAGGTAGTCAGCTAACTTAAGCTGCATAACATAACATTGCTGAGCCTAGACCTGACAAATGAAGCAACCCCAGATCATAACACTGCCTCCAGAAGCTTATACAGTGGGCACTATGCATGACGGGTGCACTTCCCTTCTTACCCTAACACTCCCATCGTTTGGAATAGGGTAAATCTGGACTCATTAAGTCACATGACCTTTTTCCATTGCTCCACAGTCCAATCTTTCCCCTTCTGTCACTCACTCAACGTTGTGTCGAATGTAGTGACACAAGGGGTCTTTCTTGAGAGCCTCGCGTACCTCTGAACTTGAGAAAAAGCCAAGGACTAGGACCCTCCGTCCTCCCCACAGTCTTCACGACTTGACGATTGGTACCTCGGGTCTGGGTGCCGTTCTCAGCCACACCAAGGTACCTTTCTTCCCGGAGGTGCATGACGAGCTGTCGAGGTCGTGGAGGGCACCTTTCACTGCCTGGAACCGACCCCTTCACTCGTCCGCTCTCACTATACTTGACGGGTACACGGAGGTCCCCTGGTGGACGGAGCGGTTGCGATCCACCTGTGCCCCGAGAATGCCACCACCTGGTGGGATCGCCTGGTTCTACCCTCCAAGGTTTCACCCAGCGGATAGTGGAGGCTCCACCCCCAGGTGGTCCAGCTGATTTGGGACTGGTTCGGCATGGCACAGTTAGACCTCTTTGCCTCCCAAGACAATTCCCACTGCCCGCTCTGGTACTCCCTGACGGAGGACCTTCTCAGGACAGATGCGCTGGCACGCAGCTGGCCCCAGGAGCTGCGCAAGTATGCATTTCCCCCAGTGAGCCTTCTTGCATTGGTGCTGTGCAAGGTCAGGGAGGACGAGGAACAAGTACCTTAGTGGCTCCTTACTGGCCCACTCGGACTTGGTTCTCGGAACTCATGCTCCTCACGACAGCACCTCCCTGGCAAATTCCCCTGAGGAAGGACCTTCTTTCCCAGGGAAGGGGCACCCTCTGGCATCCATGCCCAGACCTCTGGAACCTCCACGTCTGGCCCCTGGACGTGACTCTTGTTTGCAAAATTGGTGTTCTTCCCAGGGTGTTCTTACCAGGTGAATGTAGCCACTATCATGGCCCACCACGACGCAGTGGACGGCAAGTCCCTGGGTAAGCACAACTTGATTATCAGGTTCCTTAGAGGTGCCCGGAGGCTGAACCCTCCCTGGCCAAGCCTGTTCCCCTCCTGGGATCTCTCAGTAGTCCTCTCGGGCCTTCAGAGACCCCATTCGAGCCGCTTCACGCAGTTGAGCTCAAGGCCCTCTCCCTGAAGACGGCCCTCCTGATAGTGTTCACTTCCATCAAGATTGTTGGGGACCTGCAAGTGTTCTCTGTCTGTGACACTTGCCTGGAGTTCGGTCCGGCAGATACTCACGTCATCCTAAGACCGTGACCGGGCTATGTGCCCAAGGTTCCTACAACCCCCTTCAGGGACCAGGTCGTGAACCTGCAAGCTGCCCCGGGAGGAAGCAGACCCAGCCTTTTTGTTGCTGTGTCCGGTACGTGCTTTTTGGACTCTATTTGGACTGCACCAAGAGCTTTAGATGTTCTGAGCACCTCTTTGTATGCTTCGGCGGACAGGTAACACCATCTCTTAACAGAGGTTAGCTCACTGGGTTGTCGACACCATCTCTCTAGCCTAACAGACCCAGGCTGGTCAACGTGGGCACTGGCCAACTGCAAATCCTTAGGAGACATCTGCAGCGGGCTGGACAACACCCAACACCTTTGGGAGATTCTACAATCTCAGGGTTGAGTCGGTCTCATCCCGTGTTTTGTCAGGTCCGAGCCGGTAGAACTCTGTAATATGGATCAGCCGACCGGATGTTCACCAAGTGCCCTTCAACAAGTTGATGCAGTTAGCTTTTTCTCCCAGGTTAGCCACTAAGCTCTCACTTCCTGGATGTTCTTCCTCCCTAGCCTTCAGGCCTGCGAATTCAGCGGAGGAATTTGCGACTAGACCCACTGAGAGCCGAAAGTGTTCTGTACTAGGGTAGGGTTCCTCAGGCTACTCTCTGTGATGTATTTTCCGCCGTACGTTCCCCGGGTCGGCAGACCCCGTCTCCCTTGGGCACTCCCTCTGCCCCGGTTGCTGTGTTGTAGAGCTCCTTCCTCATCAGGTAGGACCTACCACCACGCCAGTCCCACGTGTGGATTGACAACCCATGTGGTGTTTTGGCCACATATCACCTCCCCCTAGCCTGGGCAGGATGTGGTCTCCACAGGGTTTTTTTTCCCATGAAAGAATAGGATCGGGAAAGATCGCCTTCCCCGATGCATTTCAAAGCGTTAAGATAGCCCCAGCCACTATACGCTCTATGCTAGAAACATAGAGAGAGAAAAGGCAGCGACTGGCTGGCTTGCTCCCACGACAGTCATGTAGCGCCTGTTCCCCCCTCAGAGGTACTGGGAACCTAAGGTCTGTATATGACACCTTTTTCTGTGGGCATTATGGAGGTATACGTTTGGCAAATACAGTTGCTTCTAGCACGCAGCAGCCTGGTTGCACCTGTGTCTGCAGTTCATGTAACACTGTCTAGTGCGTGTCACTATATTCGACACAACATCGAGTGAGTGACAGAAGGGGAACGTCATGGTTACCAAATAAGATAATGGGTATCACATTATGCATGCCTCCTAAACACACACACCATGTCTACAAGTCTATTGAAAGCTTTTTCAGATAAAAATTAATTTTCCACTGAGAGCTTGCTTTCTTCCCCCTCCAACCTGCTAAAGACTAATGGATTCATGCAGTGGTTTGGATGTCCCTCGAGTCGTGTTGCTCTACAGCACCACGTGTAGATGCCCTGACAATTGCCCTGTTTGTCTGTGGACTACTCAGCTTATTTTACATGCCAGGATGAAAAACTCCTTTATCTTTCCCCTGAATCAGCACAGGGAGTGCTCAATGACATTGTCCTCCCTCCCTCCCTCTATCTCTATCCCATCCTTCTGTTTCTGTTCTCTCTATACCAGCTTTTCTCACTGACAGACAAGGGTCTCCCTTGTGTGCTTTCACTAGGACACTAAGTTTGACATGCTGTTCAGTTGCTGCCTGGGTCTTGCCACATGACCCCTCCTCTGAGGTCGACACAGCCAAAAATGTCTCTCAGACTGAGAAAAAAAAAAAATGCAGAACTGGGAGGATGATAAGTTCTAAAGCAGAGCTGAAGTTATTTGCAAAAATAAGTGCTCATTCGTAAGTGCTGTCCTTTTCCTGTGTAAACAGCAATAAAGTTGAAGTTTGGTTGTATAGACATGATGAAATAGGATAAAAATGAGATAAAAATTAAGTTTGGTGTGCAAACTTAAACAAATGATGATCTTTTCCCTTTCAACCACATTAGAGAATAATTTACACAAAATCTATCCAATTACTTTTTATGTTTGGAATAAAGCTAAACCATAAACACAAACACTAAGACAATGCGTAATCACATTGGGATATGCCCTCAGTGTCACGTGGTCTGAAGCCTTATACAATCATGCCAATTTTTTGGCTGGTGGCGCTTAAGCCAAGCCCCCAAGGAGCTATGTCACGAGCTTCATAAAACCACTCGCTTTGGTTCCATGAAGTCAGATTTTCTGCAGGAAGCCTAAGAAGCTGCTAGAGAGATTATGCAGCATCTCGTTCCCACTTAGGGAACCAGAGTTACGTTTCAAGTAACTGAGATGTAGGAACTTGAGCTGCATAATCGCATTGGGAATGATTATACACTCTTTTAAAATTAGAACATTATGAGTTTACTCCTGTTCCAACAGAGAGAATCTGGGAAGCAGGAGTCAAACCCTCATCCAGATTATAAAATCTAACATATGTATGTGGAGAGGACCACCCTGCCACTTTACAAATATCTTCCAATGACACACCTCTAGCCAAAGCCCATGAGGATATGCTCCTCGTAGAATGGGCTCGAATACCCAAAGGCGAAGGTAAACCGTGCGCTTCCTAAGCACTTGAAATTGTATCATTAAGCCAATAAAACAGCCTTTACTTGGACACCGAAACCACCAAAGCACAAAAACAATTGATCTGACTTATGCCACTGGCTATTAAGGTCAACATAAACTCAAAGCGCTGGAACTGGGCAAAGCATATGCAATCTTTCATGCTCCTCTGACTGAAATGGGGGAGGATAGATAGTCTGAAAATGAATAGTCTCTGCAAGCGAAACGATGTAGAAACGACCTTGAGCAAATAGCACAAATTAGTTCTTAACACCAGTCTTAAATAAGCAGCCACAAAATCCATACTTAAGGGATTGTTCGACATGGCATGCAAATCATCACCCTTTTTAAACTATGCTGTGGCAGGGCGGAGGGCGGGGCCGGGTCGTGATTCTACACACCCGGTCCCTTATCAGGCTAATCAAGCATCTGAGAGGGATAAAGGCTGACTGCGGAAGATGGTGCGTGAGAGAGAGATCGTTTAGGGGCATGTCCGTCATGTGTGTGTTTTTGTCTTTTGTTTAAGTTTATCATTAAAATATTATTTTCATTGCGAAGCCAGTTCTCGCCGCCTCCTTTCCACTGAACTGCGTTCCAGATGCCAATACTAACAACAGGGCCGTTTTAAAAGTCAGAAACTTAGTAGGCGACTGTTGCCAAGGGCTCAAATGGAGCACCCAAGAATGCCTCTAAAACAACAGATAAATCCCATAAGGGAACGCGGACAGGGCGAAAAGGTCCAAGACTGTGTTACTGGTGCATAAAACGAGAGACAAGAGAATGTCTACTGACAGAGACTCCATTGATAAGCGCATGCTCAGCTGCTACAGCGGCAACATAGACTTTAAGCATTGTCTTGCAAAAAAATCCAGCACTGTACCAACAAAAGAACGCCCCCGTTAAGCGGCCATACCCATAACTTCCACAAGTGCCAAATGCAGAGATAATATGTCTGTTCTGACTGGAATCTCCCAAGTCATTTCCTCCAGGAGAGAGACCAAAGTCAAAAACATACTTGAAATGGCCAAAACGGTGCCACTAACAGAACCCGAACCCGATCCTCCCGAAATCTCTGCAGAACTGCATGCAGCAGACTGATCAGTGGGGACACATAAAGACACATTGTTGGCCACTGATGCACCAATGCATTGATGCCCAGTGGTGCCGGGGGTGAGAGTGAAAACCAGAGGGGACAGTGTGACGTCTTGCTTGAAGCGAACAGGTCCACTTCCGCTCTGCCAAACCTTCCCCAGATTTGTTCCAGATTGTCCCATGCCCACAAAAGAATGTGACGTGCCAGTCTCAGCATGGCATGAGAACAAACTCTTCCCTGGCAAATGATGTATGACACCACCGTCCTGTTGTCCGACCATATGAGAGCATGGCTGCCCTGAATCTCCGGGAGGAAGCCAGCAGCACCGTGAACATCTACAGACAGTTTATGTGCCAGTATTGCTGCTGTACAACACTTGTATACAGAGCCCCAACCCTTGGAGGAATCGTCTGTCGTTTTAACTCTGCGGTGACACACCTGTCCCAATGGAATGCCCGACATCAAAAGGCGGGTCCGTTTCCATGGTAACAGAGTTCGGTAGCACCCGTGTGTCACTTTGAAGAGACGGAACGCATTCGTCAGTGGTTGAAGTCCCTTTGTGAAGTTCATTCAGCACTGAAAAGGTCTTTAATGCAATATGCCCTAAATCAAATGTCTGAGAATGACATCTCGATGTTGGGCAGCCAAAGTCTCAGAGTGGACAAACACCAAGCATTCATTGAGATAATTAAAAATGCAGATGCCTTGAAGCCTCAAGGGCATCAAAGCTGCATCCATGCATTTTGCGAAAGCGTGTGGTGCATGTGCAAGTCTGAACACCAGGCAAAATCAAAATCTGAGGAAGCGCCTTTGCTTTGGCGCAATCTGAATATGGAAATAAACGTCCTTCAAATCTATTGTCACAAACCAGTCCCACGGCTACACTTGTGATATTATTTGTTTCTGCATCAGCATTCTGATTAGAGTGAAATTGAAAGGTCTCAAAAATCAGAATGGGACACAAGCCACCTTCTTTTTTGGGACCAGAAAATAATGTCTGTAAGAGCCGCATTCTCTCTGAGAAGAGGGAATCTCCTTTATTGCCCCTTTTCTAAAAGAGAATGAATTTCCTGAATCAAAAACGTGGCTTCCTAAACAGAAACGTCTGTTGGAACAACCCCATTGAACACCGGCGGAGCCTGCCAGAATTGAATTACAAAACCATGCTTTATCATTCGGAGTACCCAGTTCTAAATGTCCAACAGCTGCTACCAAGCCAACAAACGGGCAAACAGAATGATTAATGCATTGCTCTTACCTCCCGCGTGACCTGCAACCACTAGATCAGGGGTGCCCAATATGTCGATCGCGATCTACCAGTCGATCGCAAAGGCAATGCTGGTAGATCGCACAAAATTTAAATGTACTTTCATAAAATTTTTATAAAAATAACTATAATGTCTTTCCTTCTGTTAGTTTCTGTCTGATTTGCACTTGACGAGTAAATATTGACCAGGCGAGGTTTTATTTATTCAGTTGCCATGACAACTAGGTTCGAATGATATCAACATTGAACATTGTTATATATTTTTTTATTAATTAGAAGATGAATACCATGTAGGGATACATGCAGTAGTCCCAACAAGCATTTTCTTATTTTAAATGAAACTGTGTTTTTTTAGTTGGAAGATCTTATTGAGTTGGTCATTTAAAAGTAGATCATCACACAAAAAAGTGTGGGCACCGCTGCACTAGATGATGCGCTTGGCTTTAGCAACTGCCCCAGAAACATCGGCAAAGTGGAAGGAAGCCTTTGCTCCTCTAATACTGTGGCTTGTAGAAGGGAATTTGATAATGTTTTTGCCATAATTGTATTTAGGCATAAATGATGAGCACCCTGAATGTATCTATAGCAGGGATGCTGACAAAATAAACCTTTTCCCTTGTATTTGAATGGTGAAAAGTGAATGATCATTGGAGGGGATTTTCATTTCAGAAAACTGGTTTGCCACAATGGCCCTGGGATTTTTATGGGGGACAACATGTGGTGCTTATGTTCACTCATGTTTTGTGTACACTTATGCTCGAGGAACATCGAATTCAGTTATGCACGTTTCGAAACCCTTGGCCATGGAGACAGAGGCCAAATTCAATTAGGCAGTTATACAAAGCAGTCACTCTGAATGTATTTACAGCAGAGGACGCCATATAAACCATCTTCCCTAGCATAGAACTCCCTCTCTAGGAGGGAGGGCACTATGGAGACCACATCCTAACAGAGGAAGGTTGACATGTGGAGAATACCTCACATGGACTTACCAGTGAAGAAGTTGACATATGGAATGATACCACTGGGAGGACCCTTTCTACAAAGAGGGTACACAGCAACAGTGGCCGAAGCAGAGCAAATCTCTGATGAGGGGAAACCCTGGATGTATTTCCTCCCCCAGCACCCTACGGCATATGAATTCGGCAGAGGAATTAGATGCCAGGCCCAGTACATGTGAAGTATGCCCTGTCAGGTCAGCCCCTGTCCTTGGGATAGCTGCTCGATGTGGTGGTTCCCTGTCAGTAATCCCATATGAGATGGTTTCCACTGAGAGTACACCAGTATCTTCCCTACCGTCCAATTTCCCTGATCCAGCTAGACGTAAAAATATTGTCAAACATTTTAGCAGTAAAGTTATGACATCGCTTATACATATAGATCAGGTGGGGTTTATTCGGGACCGCAGCTCTTCTGATAACATCAGACATTTCAGCAATATCATGTGGTCAGTGGTGAATGATCAGACTCCAGTCATTGCCATCTCACTTGATGCCAAAAAGGTGTTTGATATGGCAGAATAGGATTATCTTTTTACGATTTTGGAAATATACGGTTTCGGGAATACTTTTATTGGTTGGATTAAGTTACTTTATAGACACCCGGTAGCCGCGGTACAAACAAATGTATTAATTTCAGATTTTTTTTACTCTGGATGAGGTACCTGACAGGGTTACCCTCTTTCCCCATTATTATTCTGTCTTGCCTGGACCCCTTAGCAGCCACAATAAAAAAGGAAGCTGATTTTCCAAGGTTGGTGGAGGGAGGTATGGCGCATAACCTTTTGTTTTACGCAGATGGTATTTTATAATTTTTTTACTAGATATATGCCTTGCCTCCACAGAATTATTCATTCCTTTTCTACGTTGTCAAGAGTCATTTGGTCTAAATCCGAAACTTTGGATCTTACAGCATAATGCCCAGTAACGTTTTCAGCTAGGCACCTTCCAGTGGCCCAAACAGGGCATTAAATATTTGGGAATTTTTCCCCAGCTGTGGCAGGGAGTAGGGCAGGGCCGGTCCCTTATCAGGCTAATTAAGCCTCCGAGATGGATAAAGGCCGATGGCAGACGGTGGTGCGACGAGTGAGAGATAGTTTACTGACAAGTCCGTCCTGTGTGTGTTTGTCTTTTGGTTTAAGTTATTCATTAAAATATTATTCATATTGCCAAGCTGGTTCTCGCCTCCTCCTTCCCATTGAACTCCTTTACTATCCAGCAAATTTGTGTGATTTAGTCAAGGTTCATTTTGACCCCTTAATAAAAAGGTTTTCAAGCAATATGGACAGGTGGGCTTCATTACATTTATCTATGATTGAGAAGGTTAGTGTTATTAAAATGAATTGTATTCCAAAATTCAACTTCCTGCTACAATCTCTCCCTGTAGATGTCCCCCTCTCTTATTTCAAGAACTTTGATAGCATATCAAAGTCCTTCATTTGGAATGGTAAGCATCCCAGATTACATTTCAATCATTTACATATGCTGATTGACAATGTTGAGCTAGGCCTACCCAAGATTTTGTTTAATTATGCATTGTCTCATCGCTTCCACCTGAGATAGCCCCTCCCTGGTTTTGTATTGAACATGAAGTTCTTGCCCCTATTTCACCATTGCAAAGCCTTACTGTCAAACTAATCCGAGAAGTTAAGTTACACCCAGTTATCATGCATTTGCACTCTGTAAGGACAAAAGTGTCCAGAGTGTTTAAATTAGACATTTATTTAAATGTCGCCTGAGCATATGGCTGAACCCAAAATCTGGTATTAATAAGTCCCCTTTCTGCTGGTCAGAGTTGATTGTGAGGAAGGTTAATACCCTCGGTGACCTATATGAGAAAGGAGTGTTGAGATCCTTTGAAAATTTGGTTCAACATTTTGAGATTCCCAGATCTCAGTCTTTAGGTATTTACAGCTGTGCCATCTGCTCTGTACTATTTTTGGGAGTAGTAAACACCCCCCTAAAGTGACAGATACTCTAGGAGTGGTGATTACTGCTTTTGGAAAAGGTCATGAGGCATCAGTGTATTACTCCATGCTAGTTCAGAGTCTGGGGGACGGAGCTTTAACTTCTATCAAGAGATTATGGGAGAAAGATTTAAACTTGGTATTCGAGGAGGGAGTGTTATGTGTGACGTTTTGTATTGGGCACTCAAATTTCAATTATAAAAAATTGGGTCCTGACCAGTTTTATGATAGGCAGACAGATTGTTTAAGGGGCTGGAAGTCGGCTGGAGCGCCCTCATTTCGGGAGTGATGTGCAGAGATGGGGAGGGTGGCAGCTTTCGAGGAGGTATCATGTAGAAGGCTGGGGATCTGGGATTCGTTTGATGGGAAATGGAGCAGTTATTCAGCGTTTTTGGGGGCTGTGGAGAGAGAAGCATAGTTTCTTCTCCATAGTTTCTATACTCCACATATAAGTACACACACACACACACAATATTTTTGTGTGTGTGTGTGTGTGTGTGTGTGTGTGTGTGTGTGTATACTTATATGTGACCACAGGGATGTTCGTTAAAGGTCAGGGTGGGGTTGGTTATTGGGAAGGGGTAATAGTTGGGGTTAAATGTTCAATCAGTGTATATATGTTTTGTTTTTCTTTGTTATCTGTATGAATCAATAAAAAATGTTAATAGGGAAAATAATGATATTTTATCATTCATTTACAGTGGTCAAAAATCATAAAGTACTGCATTTTTGTCCTCTAAGACGCATTCTTCACAATTTGCACTGAGCAACTGTTCAACAAATCTGCTTTAGCTTTCCCCTCCAGTGCCTCTAATTCCATTAAACTAATTATAATAAGTGAGCCACACCAGGCTTCCGCATGCAGGAGCCATAAAGCAATGATTGGGGTAATAATACGAGCCTTCACTTGGAAATTTTAGTGATTGTTTGAAGAAGCACCATTTGCGGTGCATCGGTCATTGGGCATAGCTAAATTATGTATTAGCATACATATAAAGGAAGGCATTAAACATGTATCTCTCTTCATTTTGGCAGACTGGGCAAGCTCATTAGTGGGGAAATAACTGCCAGCTGGGGTTTCCTTTGGGAATTGCTTTCCTTATACCAAGTTCTCAGGCAAAAATAGGCAATGTGTAACACGCAATTCACCAAGTAAAATGATTCCAAAACAGAGAGGTAATAACAAGTCTCTATTTAATAGCCAGGAGGGGATGTTTCCCAGCTTTCATAAATAAAATATTAATTTCCAGAAGAATGGAATGTTTTAACATGAACAGCTTGGATACCACCCCCAATAGTTTCAATGGAAAATCTGAATTGAATCAATTTAATGAGAATAACATCAAGATGACATGAACCAGACCAAATATAGTACACTGATGGTTAGTATATGAATTATGTTTCTTGGGCTCAAGCAAGGATATATGCAGGGTTGGGAGGGTTACTTTTTAAATGTATTCCACCACAGATTACAGAATACATGCTGTAAAATGTAATTTGTAACGTATTCCGTTAGATTACTCAAGGTCAGTAACATATTCTAAATACTTTGGAATACTTGTTCAGCACTGGTAGATTTTTTTCACTTGTTTTGACTAGTAAAATACTGCCAGTAAGACAACATACACATGTTAAAAATACATTATCTGAAAAACCTAAATATCTTATGCAGTGTTGTTTCTAAAACAAGATCAATCAAATTATTGTTTTAAGGATTTTTTTATATTTTTACATGAAAACAATAAAAAAATATTATCAAGAATCTTTTTCTATCTTACTAGAAAAATAAATTCTGATCCAACGTAAATCTTCTTGATAAAAACATATGATCATGCCTGGTAACGTGCATGTGAAATGGCTAGAAATAGCATTTTAGCTTAGCGTAAAGCTGACAATTTACATAAGGTTTATTTCTATTTCTTCTACTCCAAACTTACTTCAAACATACTTCTCTGTCTGCTCGTATGAACGTAACACATCATAAGAAAGTGTTTCACCGCTGTTCAAATGCACTTTGGATTGCATCATTTATATGTATAAATGTTTTCCATCTGAAAGGACTAAATATTAAATTAAACAAATGACAATAAAATGCAAAGTAATCTCTTCAGTAATCAAAATACTTTTTGAATGTAACTGTATTCCAATTACCAATTATTTAAATTGTAACTGTAGTGGAATACAGTTACTTATATTTTGTATTTTAAATACGTAATCCCGTTACATGTATTCTGGATATATGAGAGATATTGGCTGTGTCTGAAAGCTAGGAAAAGCTGTCTTCTCAGACTGTATACAGAGAAGGCATAAAGTCATGTCCAAATCCAATGTTTACATCACATCCTGTCTATTAAGATGCCTTCTTCTGGTCCTTCACTGATTTTGATATCCCAAAATGTTATATGTGCAATTCAGTGGTTGAGGGAAAGAATAAAAATGGCATCTGATGGAGTGATCATTGTATCCATCAGATGCCATTTTGTAGTTGTAGTTCCTAAATATTTGCTTTGTTATTTCGAAAACTCAATAAAATTTATTTTTGATCATTAGACATGACTGTCTGAAACCAGTGTCCTTACAAGCTAACCATCATATACAAAACACATTCACTTATGACCCAAATGTGAACTAATTTGTTTGAATTGTTGTTTATCTTTAAAGGGATAGTTCACCCAAAAATGAAAATTCTCGTATTATTTACTCACCCTCGTGCCATCCCAAATGTTATTGACTTTCTTCTGCAGAATACAAATGAATGCTGGTCCTTATAATGTAAGTAAACAGGTGGGTGATCAGACCCAAAAATCACATAAAGGCCACATAAAAGTAATTCATAAGACTCCAGTGGTTAAATCAATATCTTCAGAAGCAATATTATAGGGATGAGTAATAAACAGATCAATATTTAAGTCTTTTTACTTTAAATCTCAACTTTGGCTTTTCCTAGTAATCTTCACTTCAACTTTCACATTTGAAAGTTAATTTTATGGTAAAAAAAGGACTTAAATATCTGTTTCTCACTCACACCTATCATAAAGCTTCTGAAGACATGTATTTAACCACTGGAGTCTTATGAATTACTTTTATGTGGCCTTTATGTGCTTTTTGGACCTTCAAATTTCTGGTCATCATTCACTTGCATTGTATGGACCTACATAGCTGAGATATTCTCCTAAAAATCTGAAGAAATCCTAAACATCTGGTATAGCATGAGGGTGCGTAAATGATGAGAGAATTAAAAAAATTTTGCTGCACGATCGCTATAATATATTTTACAATCAACATTATAAAAACTAAAATGTTTAAAATAATATACGAGGAAGAGAAAGAGTGAAAGTTAGCGGTGACTAATACACTAAAAGTGATACTGTCAAATGACAGCATATATTAAAGGTCTACATAAACTCTTCTATCAGGCTACAAAAATATTTTAATTCAACAATAAATTCATAAACATTTCAGCTGCATCTATGTGTCATAATAATATAGCCCAGGGTATATCAAAGGGAGTCAGGGAGCCTTTTTTCTTTCTAGCTGTGTGAGTAATTTGGACTGTCTGAGGCCATTTCCAAAGTCTGCAGCTGATTTGACAGGGCACTCAACTCAGCTGTTCCCTTGACAGCATGTCACTGGTACCAAACCCACAACAGCAGCTTAAGGCTGACACACCACGCAATGCTTATGCCTTCTACTTCACCTCAAACAGCACCAGCACCTGCATAAAACACCTTAAGTTTTTCCCTTAATAACACTTAAAACTTGATTTCCCCTTACCTGAGGGAATGACTTGAGGGTGTTGCATATAGGGAAACAACTAAGGGATTTACTACAGTTAGTGAGTTTTTCTGTAATAACACTCTACTGTTATCATGGACATGGCATGTCTCTGCAAACTTTCAGAAGATCGGAATTGTCCCGACCAACACTTGGTGAATTTTACCACATAGAAAATACTTTAACTTTCCACTGATTTAATTGTAATATTAATGACTATTAAAGTTTCTCTGTATCATTATTATTGTGTAAATTACCTATTCTGAAGCAGCGCATAAACGGTGTTATCAAATGTCACCTGTTAGTTTTCACTACACTTTTCAGTATGCACCAAACACAATCATTTACGATTACTGCCAGGCCTGGATTGGCTAATCGGGAGCACCGGGAGAATTCCCAGTGGGCTGGTCTGTTTTTTTGGTCACGAGGGCCGGTGTTGTCATGGCACTGGGTTGAAATATGGATACTGTCCTTAGACTGCATGCACTCCCAGTAGCCCACTCTTTTTAATTTTTTTATTTTACCTCAGCCCCACTCTTTTTATTTATTATAATTTTTTTCACAGCCCACTTGCAGAGTGCAGCCTGCAGGTTAATTAAGTAATTATCTTTTGACTCCCCCGATAGCGGCACCTTGCTTAAAAAAAAAAAACATAATTTGTAAACTTCAGTCAGTGGTGGATGTGGTTAATGGAGAATATAGGCTAAAATGGACAATAGAAAGAGCTAAGGCGGCGCTGAAAAGGCAAGAGTAAAAAAAAATAAAGCTCTTCAAACTGTACAAAACTGAGCAGCTTTTTCACCAGCGTGCCAAATGAAGACTGAGAGGGCCGTAAGATAACGTTAAGCTAGGAGCAGTGCAAGATGCTAGTGGCCGTGCAAAACAATGTTGTCTGCAAACCACCGTTCATGTTTATGTATCAAACTTTTTCTTGTAGTTCTTCAGCAGCAGCAGCCTCTATTGCTCATTGAGTGAATATAAGAATTAGAAGAATTAATGTTAATGAAAAGTATGGTGTAGAGCTGAAACGATTATAAAACAATAAAAAATTGTCGACAAAATATTTTGTCGAATAGTCGTTTGATCTCATTTAACGTAACATGAGATCACAATAAACTATAATGATGACACGTGAGAGCAGCACTGCAGTTCATACCTGAGTCTGACTGAGGTAATTCTGTAAAGAATTACACAGATCACCATCCAGATGCACTCTAAACTTTCCCATCAGCTTCAGGTGATGTAGATCCCAAAGTATTGGGGAATTATACAAAACATATCCAATAAGTAAATACAGAAGCACTCTCGATGAGGAATAAGTGGAGCCAGAGGTCTTTAAAGGAAACACCCTGGCATTACATCTTAAATGCAGATATATTTAATGCGTTATAGCTTTATTAAAGTTCAAATAATACAGAAGCAGGTCTTGTAATTAACTACAAACTCAGAAACTGGCATTTCTCTGTGCGTTCAGCGCCTCTTCTATGACCTACGACCTAAGGGGAGAGATTGAAACTGCACCTGGTTGACAGACACTCTGTCACGGGGAAGCTCGTCCCTCGAGCCCGCACTTACTAAAGCTAGATTATAATGCGATGGCTCACGACTTATTGAATCATAATATATGTGTCACTGTGCATTTCTTATCGTGAAGATAAGATAACAACTATAACAACTTTCTATGCCCAAGTTTTACCATTATGTTTTTTATCAAAAGATAGGCCTAGTAAATACACAAAGCCCATGATTGAAAGGGAATAGGATAATAGTCATATGAAATATGCCTGTATATTTTGTCATTTGGAAGTTTAAATAAAAACATGTTACATTGTGTTGTTGTAAAGAATACTTTTGTTAACTGTTCTAATAAATCTTCACTGTGAAGCAACACTTAGGCTACCGTAATTTCCAGACTATAAGCCGCAACTTTTTTCCCACGCTTTGAACCTCGCGGCTTATACAATGACGCGGCTAATATATGGATTTTTCCCGCTTTCAAATTTTATTTAAAAAAAAATAAAAAAAAAACATTCTGTGACGTGCTCAGTTTTTTGGCGGCGTGAAGCTTTCTTTAGACCAATTGAAATTGCCGAACGGGTTAAGGTCAAAACAACTTTTTTTGTTTACTGTTTAGATTTAATCGAGCGCGCTCAAACTTCCCATCATTCTGATTACGGTAGTAATTTTGTCACCCTCACCATGGCAAAGACATGGAGAAACGGATATGATGCTGCATTCAAGTTGAAGGCGATTGATCTGGCTGTTGGAAAAGGAAATAGAGCTGCTGCACGGGAGCTTGGTCTTAATGAGTCGATGATAAGACGTTGGAAACAGCAGCGTGAGGAATTGACTCAGTGCAAAAAGACAACTAAATCTGAGGCTATTCAACTCCGACACTGAAGGAGATGACTTCAGTGGTTTCAGTGCACAGGACGAGGAAGATATTGACCAATGACTTTCTTGGTAGGCTACTGTTTACTGTAAATGTTTTATTACAAGCCGTGTGTGGTAGCGGGGGCTTGGTCAAGCGCCCGTCCGGGAGAGAAAAGCTGTAAGGGCGCTTACACCTGCGCTAAATTATGTCTAACACCAGTGTCTAATTTCAAGTGCCCTGCTTCACGTGTCCTTCTTGGGAAAACTGTCACACGGGCACCAGTGTGACAGTTTTCAGCAGGGCACTTGACGTTCCAGGTAAGGCTTAAGGCCACAGCAATGTTTACAATCAATTTTATAAAGTTTCTCAATTCTTCTATGCGCCAACACTAGACTGACGTGTGTCACTCTCTCAGCTCTGTGGCTGCTGCCTTTTTATACCGCTCTCCCCATGCTCTCATCATCGACTCATTAAGACCAAGTTCCCGTGCAGCAGCTCTATTTCCTTTTCCAACAGCCAGATCAATCGCCTTCAACTTGAAAGCAGCATCATATGCGTTTCTCCATGTCTTTGCCATGGTGAGGGTGACAAAATTACTACCGTAATCAGAATGATGGGAAGTTTGAGCGCGCTCGATTAAATCTAAACAGTAAACAAAAAAAGTTGTTTTGACCTTAACCCGTTCGGCAATTTCAATTGGTCTAAAGAAAGCTTCACGCCGCCAAAAAACTGAGCACGTCACAGAATGTTTTTTTTTAATTTTTTTTTAAATAAAATTTGAAAGCGGGAAAAATCCATATATTAGCCGCGTCATTGTATAAGCCGCGAGGTTCAAAGCGTGGGAAAAAAGTTGCGGCTTATAGTCCGGAAATTACGGTAATGGTTTTGAAGGGCACACTTAAGTAAAAAATAAATACTTAAGGGAAATCGTAAGAGATTGTGATGTTTTACCCATAAAAACCCTTAACACTTAATGGTTATTTCCTGCAATACCCTTATGTTTAAGGGAAACTTTGGGGTGATCTTAAGGGAAAATTACACTTAAGGTGCTTTATGCAGTAAGGTGACAATATTTTGGTTGGAAATCAACAACAAATGCAAGAAATAAAGTGAAATATGGAAATAAATAAATTGGGTAAGTAAAACTAATGAGACCTAATGACAGTCTTACCTCTTGATGGCCTTGAAGCAAATAATGATGGTCAGGAGGAGGAAAACCACAGATGCACAGCTTACAGTCCCCAGGACCAATATCTGCATCTCTCTCCTCCAGGGTGTTATGGGGGATACAGTTGAGGGAGCAACTGGAAGAGAGACAAAGTATTCAAAACCATGTGAAGCACAAAGAAATACATCAAGGAAGAGAACAAAACAAATTTTACTGTTACAATTCTCACTCTGTGTCAGTGTGGTTTCTCAAACCTATACAGCTCAATGGCCAAATCATAAGACTGCAGAAGGCTGCTCTAATCTATTTATCATTCTATATCCAAGAGGCGCTTTATTTGGACCATTAAGCAGCTGTCTCATCCAGAAACATATTAGGGCTTCAGGGTCCTCTACCTTCCCCACCACTTTCAAGTTTGGATGACTTTTCTCTGGGTGGTACCTGATAGAGTCACCCTGCTTTACTGAGCACGGTTTTAAAGGTACTTCAAAAAATGCACAGGAGAAGGCTAATTTAGTCCATTGCCCTCATGGCACTTCTCTAGCTCTCTGCCTCTCACAAGTTTATTACCATGCGAGGAAACAGGAAGAACCCTTACAAGTAACCCTCCAAGTAACACTTAAATTGTTGTTTTTCTCCTCATGATCGCTCGTTTAGCAGTTTTTACTTGGCGTCTCAAGACCAGAAATAGAAAACAGGCAATTCGAATAATCATGGTGCCACCAAGTGGTTTCTTAGGGAAACATCTCCATGTAACATCGGTTCCCTGAGATGAAGAGAATGAGACATTGCGAAAGCTATAGTTTTATAATACGAGTGACTCACTCTTGTCCCTCAGTCAGAATATTCTGAAGAAATGGTGACTGAGGGCCCGCTTATACGTGGCATACATCAGGCCCATATACGCCTATTGCGTATCTATAGGCTTACATAGGCCTGATGGATGCCACTTCCAGGTTATAAAACATTGCGAACATGTTTTGCCCTAACCGGGCATAACATATGCATACAAATGGTGGGTGGAAGAATGCTCGCAATCGAACCAACTTTGCCTTGAAGGGCGTTGATAAAAACTTGTTCATTGCACATTGCCTTGTCTAGGTTTTCTGGATCTGGCCAAACTCCAGGCATGAGCTGTCAGTTGACAGCGCCTGCATGTCACCCACCCATTTAAATGAGGCCAAAGCCAATAGGAGTCTGGTCCTTAAGGAGCCCCCGCAGCTCAACAAAATCCAGTGGCCCAAATGGTAAGTGCCTTCAGCGCCAGATTCAAGTCCCAAGTCGGCACCGTAGCAGGGCAAGGGTGGTTCAAATGCCTTGATCCCCAAAGGAACATTCTGACTAAATTATGTTTGCCTATCGAAGAGCCAACCTCCAGGTTGTGGTATGCTGAGATACTACATAAACCTTGAGCATTGACAAGGTAAGACCAGAGTCCAGCTACTCTTGAAGGAATTTCAAAATCTCAGCTATGGGGCAATTTACCATGTGAAGAGCCCTAATTTGCAAACATGTGCCATTTAAGTGCATAGAGGCATCTCGAAGATGGTGCTCTAACCTGTAAAATGATTTTCATTACTGACTGAGAACAATTCTGGCTGGTCCAATGTGCTCCATTCAGGGACCACACATGTAGGTTCCATAGCTCTGGCTGGGGATGCCACATTGTGCCTTGTGCTAGACAGAGAAGGCCTCTCCTCAGCAGTATTTCCCATGGATGGCCGTTTAGAATTTCTATCATTTCCGGAAACCAGGACAGATTAGGCCATTTCGGCACAAACTGTTTTCATGTCCTCTCTGACTTTGCTGATAACATAATTTGTAAGCCAGCGCGTCCACGCCCAGGGGAGTTTGGGACATGGAGTACCAGAGGGGACAGTGGGCATTCTCTGTGGAGGCGAATAGGTTGACTTCCGCTTTGCTGAATATTCATCACTGTCATCTCATCTCCATTCCACTCATAATACTCCTTGGCGTGACAACAGATCCACTCCAAAATTCAGACGGCACGGGAAATGTATCACACGCAATGAGATGAGATAATGCCTGCTCCGTTGGTGGAGGCGTTGTATCATGCTCATTAATTTTAGCGATCTGAGTCTGCCCTGGAGTTTTATGTACACCACTACTGTTTTATTGTCCAAACGAATCAGAACGTGGTGATTCAAATGTCAGAATGAAAAGCTCTCAAATCTAGAAAGACAGCCAGTAGTTCTAGGTGGTTGATGTGCCACGCCCGTTTCGCACCTATCCAGGTGCCAAAAAGTCGGGTGTCCATCACACGGCGCATCCCAAACTGTGTTGGATGAATCTGTGGTTACCATATTTCTTCTGAAAATGTGACCCAGCATAACAACCTGTTGGTAGAAGGCCAGCGCTGTCCATGGTGCTAGAGCAGCCAGAGAGAGTCACTGTGATGCACATGCGCTTGAGGCTCCAGGTGCGATGTGGAACATGCCGCTTGAGCCAGTACTGGAGAGGCCCTCTGTAGAGCTAACAGTATGATGGCAGATACTGCCGCATAAAACCTAGCATTCTCTAAAATGACTTCAGTGGCAATGTTTTCCCTAGTCTGAACTGAGACAGACACAGAAGAATGGCCTGTACACGCTCATTTGTGAGGTGTGTGTGCATGCTCACAGAGTCGAGACGAACCCCTAATAAGGAGAATTGCTGGCTGGGGAAAAGTGTGCTTTTCACCCAATTGACATTCAGACCCAGATTTTCCAGGCAAAGCAATCTCTGTGTTCGCTCAATAGTGTAATTGAAAACATGCAAACCGTTCATTATTACATGCGGGGAGCCAGAGACGGACTTTGAATTGATCTGCAGTTCCCTCAAATGCGAATCTCAAAAACTGCCTGTGATGCGGTGCAATTGGTACATGAAAGTGTCCTTCAGATCTATTCCTAAGGACGGATGTGCGATAAGATCTGTTTCATTCTGAATGGGCCTTTCGCGAGCATGTGATTTAAGCATTTCAGATCTAGAATGGGCCGAAGCCTGCCGTCTTTCTTCAGAATGTGAAAATAATGTCTGTAAACCCCGCAGTGTGTTGCAGTCTGGAAAAGTCTCTATCGCATTTTGCACGATGAGACTGTGAATCTCTGCGTGCGGACCACATATTGCAAGCGAGGTGGTCGGTGTACAAACTAAATCGTACAGTGAGGGAAAAAAAGTATTTGATCCCCTGCTGATATTGTACGTTTGCCCACTGACAAACAAATGATCAGTCTATAATTTTAATGGTAGGTTAATTTGAACAGTGAGAGACAGAATAACAACAAAAAAATCCAGATGCGTGTCAAAAATGTTATACGTTGAATTGCATTTTAATGAGGGAAATACGTATTCGACCCCTCTGTAAAACATGACTTAGTACTTGGTGGCAAAACTCTTGTTGGCAATCACAGAGGTCAGATGTTTCTTGTAGTTGGCCACCAGGTTTACACACATCTCAGGAGGGATTTTGTCCCACTCCTCTTTGCAGATCTTCTCCAAGTCATTAAGGTTTCGAGGCTGACGTTTGGCAACTCGAACCTTCAGCTCCCTCCACAGATTTTCTATGGGATTAAGGTCTGGAGACTGGCTAGGCCACTCCAGGACCTTAATGTGCTTCTTCTTGAGCCACTTCTTTGTTGCCTTAGCCATGTGTTTGGGGTAATTGTCATGCTGGAATACCCATCCACGACCCATTTTCAATGCCCTGGCTGAGGGAAGGAGGTTCTCACCCAAGATTTGACGGTACATGGCCCCGTCCATCGTCCCTTTGATGCGGTGAAGTTGTCCTGTCCTCTTAGCAGAAAAACACCCCCAAAGCATAATGTTTCCACCTCCATGTTTGACGGTGATGATGGTGTTCTTGGGGTCATAGGCAGTATTCCTCCTCCTCCAAACACGGCGAGTTGAGTTGATGCCAAAGAGCTCAATTTTGGTCTCATCTGACCACAACACTTTCACCCAGTTCTCCTCTGAATCATTCAGATGTTCATTGGCAAACTTCAGATGGGCCTGTACAAGTGCTTTCCTGCGGGCGCTGCTGGATTTCAGTCCTTCACGGCGTAGTGTATTATCAAATGTTTTCTTGATGAATATGGTCCCTGCTGCATTGAGATCATTGACAAGATCCTCTCGTGTAGTTCTGGGCTGATTCCTCACCGTTCTCATGATCATTGCAACTCCACGTGGTGAGATCTTGAATGGACCCCCAGACTGAGGGAGATTGACAGTTCTTTTGTGTTTCTTCCATTTGTGAATAATCGCACCAACTGTTGTCAACTTCTCACCAAGCTGCTTGGCGATGGTCTTGTAGCCCATTCCAGCCTTATGTAGATCTAAAATCTTGTCCCTGACATCCTTCGACAGCTCTTTGATCTTGGCCATGGTGGAGAGTTTGGAATCTGATTGATTGATTGCTTCTGGCTCCCAGGTGTCTTTTATACAGGTAACAAGCTGAAATTAGGAGCAATCCCTTTAAGAGTGTGCTCTTAATCTCAGCTCGTTACCTGTATAAAAGACACCTGGGAGCCAGAACTCTCTGATTTAGAGGGGGTAGAATACTTATTTCCCCCATTAAAATGCAATTCAATTTATACAATTTTAACATATTCTGTATCTCACTGTTCAAAGTAACCTACCATTAAATTTTTAGGCTGATCATTTCTTTGTCAGTGGGCAAATGTACAATATCAGCAGGGGATCATATACTTTTTTCCCTCACTGTATAAAAACCGTGGTTAATGTGGCTCGGGATAGGGAAGTTTGGGGCCCCCTGCTGGAGCAGCTGCCCCTGCGACCCGACTTCGGATAAGCGGTTGAAGATGGATGGATGGATGGATGTATAAAAATCAGTCCCCTATGCTTCCCCGGGCTTAATTGGTTTTCGCGGGCATGTGCGCTGCTCACAGCCGCGCCCCCCCCGGTTCCTTTCTTCCCGGACGTGCATGATGAGCTGAGTAAGCCGAGCTTCCTTGCTCCTCCGCTCTCGCTACCCTTGGCGGGCCTCCAGAGACCCCCCCTTTGAGCTGCTAGACTCAGCTGGACTCAGGGCCCTCTCCCTCAAAACGGCCCTGCTGATCACGCTCGCCTCCATCAAGAGGGCCGGGGACCTGCAAGTGTTCTCTGTCAGCGACACTTGCCTGGAGTTCGGTCCGGCAAACACATACGTGATCCCAAGACCGTGACCGGGCTACGTGCCCAAGGTTCCTACCATGCCCTTCAGAAGATCAGGTAGTGAACCTGAAAGCGCTGTCCCGGGAGGAGGCAGACCCAGCCCTTTCGTTGCTGTGTCCGATAAGTGGTTTGCTTATTTATTTGGACTGCATGCAGAGCTCTAGAGGGACAGCAGAAAGGGAATGCTGTCTCCAAACAGAGGCTCGCCCACTGGGTTGTCGATGCCATTTCATTGGCTTATCACACCCAGGCCGTGCCCCACCCCCCCACCTTGCGGGTTCGAGCGCACTCAACCAGAAGTGTTGCGTCCTCGTGGGCACTGGCCAGGGGCACCTCCCTAGCAGACATCTGTAGAGCAGCACGGTGGGCAACACCTAATACTTTCGTGAGATTCTACAAATCTCCGAGTTGAGTCAATATCGTCCAGTGTTTTCTCAGGTCAGAGCCCGTAGAATTCGGTAACACGCTGACGAATTGGCTGGGTGAATCGCTTGCGCCTAGCGCCCTTTCCCTCAGCCGAGGTAAAATAGTGCGCCTTTTTTTCCCAGGAGACCCCATCTCTTGGATCCCTGGTTGATTCCTCCCTAGCCCTCATGGGTCCGCAGTTCAGTGGAGGAACTCGCCGACCCAAGCCACTACGGGTACTTAATCTACCCTGTACTGGAATAGGTGCTCCACAGGTTTAAGGCCTCCTGTACGGACTCCCCCTGGGTGTAATCTCCACGGTACTGTCCCCTCAAGAGTGGACCCCCGTGTCTCCCTTAGGCAGTTCCAGCTGCCTTGGTCGCCATGCTGTAGCAACTCCCCCCTCTACGAGCCTGGATCTACCACCGCGCCAACTTTCCCACATAGGTCCTAAATGGCCATGTGATGTATTTGCCACCTTTACCTCCCCTGCAGGGTAGGTCTGGTCTCCGCAGGGTCTTCTCCCCCTGAAAGAATAGAAAACTGGGTAAGACCCCCTTCCCTTAATGTATGTAAGGGCCCCGGCCGCAATTGTTCTATGCGAGAAACATAGAGAGAAAAGAGGCCCGGCCAGGCTTGGCCCATTCCCAGGTTGGCAAGTATCACATTGTTCCCCTCTCTAGGGTAACCAGAAGGATTCTGATCACTGGGGAATTGGGGAAGGGTACGTGCAGCCTGATACAGTTGGTCGCGTTTTGCACGTAAATTATACCTGCCCACTTCTGTATCAGCAGTTCATGTACACGGTTCGATTGAAGTGGGACCCCTAGTGTCGTTTCTCCGACACAACATGGAGAGAGCGACAGAAGGGGAACGTCTAGGTTACGTATGTAACCTCCGTTCCCCGATGGAGGGAACGAGATGTTGTGTCTTCCCCGCCATGTCGCTGAGCCGAGCCACTGTTGTGGCCAGACCATTTCCGGCTCCTCAGAAAAATCCTGAATGATCTCCCGTATTTGCCCCACTTAAATACCCGTATGTCCGGGGGCGGGGTATGCAAATACCGTCTGCAAACTTCTCATTGGCATTTTTCATAGATCAGAGGCATATACTGGCGCTCAAGAGAGACCCCAAGTGTCGCTTCTCCGACACAACGTCTCGTTCCCTCCATCGGGGAATGGAGGTTACATACGTAACCTAGACATTTTGGTAAGACAGTCAGCGAGTTGAGTTTTTGTGTCCGACCAGAGTACATTCTATATCCTTTTACTCTGTATGAGCTCCTTTATGCCGCTTGTTTCCAGTCTAAGTCATTTCTCAGTGACCTGTTTTATTGACTTAAGGGCATCAAACAGAAAGTGATTGTCCGTCACACAGATCAAGGGAGGAGCATTCAGCTCAGCATTTCCAGTTGTGAGCTCTGAAAAGAGGGTAGCCAGAAAAACAGCATTGTCTATTCCATCTGACAGGGCCAGAGTTTCCCCTGCCAGAGTACTCCTCACCACACGTCAAATTTTCTTAGATTGCCAACAGAGAGGAGAAAACTTCCCTCCTTCTCCCATGAGACCAATCAATGTTCCCCCTTGTGTACCTCCATCAGGGAGATTTCCAAGGGAAGCATCACTGAAAATGATGAAGTTCAGAGCATCACTGTTTCCCAAATGCTGAAACTTGAGAGGTTAAGATTTAACCTTATTTGTCTTGTGAATAGCCTGGACTGTAGCATCTTTTATATTTGACGCTAAGCTGCTTGCATCAAACATAATGTCTAGTCTGGTTTGTTTTGCAACCCACAGTATCTGTCCTATTTTTGACCTAAGCTGCTCTTTTTCAGTCTCATTAAGAGAGGCATCTCTCTGCACTGCACGTGCTACTTGCAGCCGAATAGGCTGTAGGTTTTCAATATAACTGTGCTGATGTACATGAACTACACCATTAATGGTAACAAAGTCCATTCCCACATAGCAGAAATGTTCATGTTCCTCACGTCCAACATGAAACGCAGACTTTAGTATGTGGATCACATCTGTTGAAAAGTTTTGTGAGCCTGCCCAAAGAAAATCATCAACATGACATGCAAGTACTCCAGTAACCTTACACCGTTCATCCAACCAATAAAATACTGCTGGATCTACTTGAGACAATCTTCCACCCGTACTCAACATGATTTCTTTCACCTTGTTATACCAATACAATGAAGCATCTGCAAGGCCATAAACACACTTGTTTAGTTTCCATAGAATATTTTCCTTTCCAGCTTCAGGAGGGGGCCAGATATAGATTTCTCTGGACAACTGCATACCCTGTAAGAAGGCAGATTTGATGTCAATAGAATGGACATGCCACTTACTTTGACAGATTACTGCTAATAATAGTCTCAGAGAGTCAGAAGCACAGGTTGGGGAATCTTTCTGCAGCTCGTGAATATTAAGCTCTTCAAAACCTCTAGCAAGTAGTCGTGCTTTGGGCATGATAACATTAGGAGTTTCTTTGAGACTACAGACCCATCTGGTAGAGACACATTTTTGTACCAATTCATAATTTCATCCTGTTTGGCTGCATCAAATGAAATGTCTTTTGTTATGAATGCATCACTCTCCTTATCAGTTGATTCAATGTTAAGATTATCAACACATGACATATCCACAGACTCCTTTTGACCATCACTGCCATAAGGTTCAATATGTTGCAGATTAAACCAGTTTTTGTGTGCCTGCTCTGCCTAAAACCTTGGCTCTCTGTAGACCACCACCATCCTGTTTCATTAATGTTATGGTCTGTCCTGGTTTTAACTTCACATCAATAGAAGATACAGGGTTACCACAAACATTGTGATCCATTTCAGTTTGTGTTATATTTGGATGAACCTCTTTTCCTGTATTCACTGATGTTTCCTGTTCGCTGTCTGTGTTTTCTTCATTATCTGAGCTTTCTGCTACATTGTTTAAGCTGCCTTTTTCACTAGCCGTCTCGCTGTTGTCTTGTACAGTTTGCGTATCCTGAAATTCCTGATCCTGTGTGTTTGTATGACAGAGCCTGGATTGATGTACTCTAACAAGAGTCCCCCCATGTCTTACAAATACAACAGCTCCATCTTGACCAATAAATACCCCTGGTCCCTTCCACTCAAGACAGTCTGCTCTTTTGTAATATACCTTGTCTCCTGTCACATACATATCATCTGTGGGCCTGAGCTGCTTACGTAGTGCCCTTCTTATCCGCTCAGAAGACTCTGCTTCAGTAAATGCTTTCCTAGAAGCATGTAAAGCTGAAATGTGTTCTCCTACTCTAGCACTCATAGTGGTACCTTCTAGAGCGGGTAGTTAACAACTAATACAGAAGGAAGGTTAGGATTCTGTCCAAACACTAATTGATATGGACTGTAGCCATGAACATTCAACATACTGTTCTTAGCCATGAGGGCCCAGTCAAGGGCAGTGTGCCAGTCACATCCATTTTCTCGTTTGACCTGAATTATCTCAGTGAGTGTTTGATTATGTCTCTTGAGTAGCCGTTACTCCAGGGACTGTATCCTGCTGTTATTTTTGTCTCAATGTTAAAGTTTTCAGCCATGTCTCTGATCTCTTCGTTGTTGAATTCTCCACCATTGTCACTGTACAGCCGCTGGAGGGCACCATGGAATTGACATTTTCAGATGACTTCTTTGTTTTAACAATGTTTCCAGCACTGAAACGTGTGAAGTGATCGATGATGTGGAGATACCATACACCTGGCTCCAACGCGTGCAGATCCACCGCCACTGTCTCGTTATATTCCGAAGCTAAGGGCAATCCCACAGCAGGCATTGGTTTTGTCTTTTTATACTTCTGGCATATTTCACAGTCATATACTATTTGTTGTAAGATAGTATAGCATTCTTTGTCGTTATTTCCTGAACTGTGAATGAGCCTCTGTAACCTGTCTGCCGATGAGTGACCAAACTGTTTATGGAGCTTCAGAAGGACTTTACATTTTTCATCTGGAGAAATATTATCTGTCACTTTTAGAACTTCCTCTTCAGTTTGGCCTTTTTTTGTTTCTTTGTCTCTGAAATTCAAGAGGAATGGATTGTTTGAACATCACTGCACTGTCCTTCTCCATGTCCAAAATAGTCCCTGCCTTCTTCAGGGACATTTTACTCAGCAGAAGTGTAATGTCAACCTTAACAACTTCAGTTTCAATTTGGCATTTTGTCAGTCCTATTTTAGCTGGTAGTTTCACAATTCTTGTGGAATATACCATATTCCCATCTCTGAATCGAAATGGTCTGCAACTGGGAGTTTCTGTTTGCATCAGCTGGTTCACTTGATCTTGGGTGAGACCATCAATATAGCTTTCCAGCCGTTTCTCCCCACACACAGTACGGGTACAAGCAGTGTCAATAATGGCTGATCCCAGCGATTCAGTCATAAATATCTCTGCGTCTAACATGGTGGCCTTTGTAAACAATGTAATATTACATTCCTCTCCATTTGCATCTTCAGTTATTCTTACTTGTTCAGTTCTTGTGGGGACAGTTTTTCACCCAATGAAATGTACACTGGCAAATAGCACATCTGGATCTCTTACCAAACTTATCAAGTAGATTAGTCCCTGATAATAGCTGCTTTAGTTGTCCAGTTTGGAAAGTTGCGCTCCGTTTTCCTCTTACTTGTGTTCTTTGTTCTGTGAAAAACGCCACGTCCTGGTTCACTTGTATTCCGCTCGATGAGCCTGTCGTTTTCCCTCCGAAAATCCTTTTTAGAGCATACTTCATGGAGGGAAACTTCAACTCGATGCAGGCCGTCAATGCTAGCTGTCTGCTTTTTTCGTCGAGACAGGCCGTGTCTAATAGCTTAAAAGCCAGCACAGCATCAGGAAGCGTCATATTATACTTTTTCTTGCGGCTGTATCGGTGTTCGAAATCAATAATATAGTCCTCCATGGAAACTGACCTATTCTTCATTATGCCATCAAAATAAGAAGAAGCTTCATATGCGTGATCCTTTTCCTCTTTGAGGAACAAGCTGTCCAGCTTTGTCATCAAAGTTTCCATACCGTTATCACTGTCCAAATCCTCTGCAGGTATTTCCATCGCCGTTTCATGGGCTCTTCCCTCAAGCCCCAAGGCGACAGCAAGGGCTTGCTTCTTTTTGGCGAGGTCGGTACCCGCGTCCAGATATTAACTTCATTTTTCCAACAATCGTATGGCCAGGCTTCATCAAACTTCGGCGGAACTTTATAACTGGCTGCCATACTTGAACCGTCCTCTGCTACCAATGTTATTCAAAATAAACACTACGTTTATTTAGTTTATTCTCTTTATTTAGTTCACAGGTAGGTTTCACTTGACCACCATCACCGTTCATCTCACTGAACTACCCGCAGCACGACATGCAGTATCCAATAGTGTATAAGCACCGTATTCAATAGTGTATAAGCACCTTGTGCCGAGGTGAACAGAGTAGAGGAGAAATAACATGTTAACAGGAGCCGTGAATAACGGCGAGCTTTGGGCTCCTCTTCACGGGGCTGTTCATGTCAGGAATGCTTCTGCTCTCCGGCTGGGGTTTCTTTGTCTGAGCGTTTTTCGCACTGAGATGGCGGACGCTTACGCTTGGGCCATGGTTTGTATGGCTTCACAGATGGCTAAGAAGTAGCTTCCAGCTGGGCTGGGACAGCGAGAAATTGATTCTTTGCCAGGCGCTGACTGGAATTATATCGGGAGCAAGCCGGGAAAGGGCTACTTCTCTTTGTCAGAAAATGTTTAATCGATTGAGACTGCTTCATCGCAGCGCAAAAGCAATCTAAAAGCAACGTCACTCATCTCCATGAGAGTTAGCCAAATATGTCAGTCTAGAACCACCATGCTGCTCATCGATTGCCGATGGCCTTAGTGGTAGCTTTCATGTCTCATAGTGCCAAATCAGTAGCGGTGCGGAGCTCTTTGAACAGCTCTGGATTGGGGTCTTTTTCAACCATTTGTTTGAGGAGCTTCGCTTGAAAAACCTGAAGCACTGACATGCTGTGGTGTGCTGAACCAGTTTGGCCCACTGCTGTATAAGCACTTCAAGCCAGTGCGGACCAATCAAGACCTTGATTGTGTGTATGAGAAGAAGCTCCTTGTCTGTGGCGTGTGCACGTTCTTCTCCCTCGCTTGGGGAAGGAGCAGCAACATCCTCCATGAACCACTCGCCTAAAGCTGCGAGTGACATAGCATCATCCCCATTGTCAGAGCCGCCATCATCACATATTGCACAGGCGAGGATATTAGATCGCAAGTTTGGGGGCTTGCAGGGCTTGTGCTGGCACGAGATCCTCCTCTAATTCTTCCAGCTAATCTTCACTGCCCTGCCGTGCCTCTTTGTGTGGTCCCTCGAGACTTAACGCAGAAGAGGCGTATGGGAGGGCACAAGATGCCGGATCTTCCCTCAGAACGAGATCGATCCTAGACTGCAACGTCCGGAGATTCATGCCCTCGCAGTGAGGGTAGTCTGCCTCCATGAGAGCAGCTTGGGCGTGGGCATGGCCCAGGCAGTGAACACAGCTCTCGTGCTCATCAGGTGGTGGGATGTGCCGTTTGCATAGGAAACACTTGCAGAATGACATCTTTAAAAAGACATAGCATGCAAACGGCACTTTAGTTAATATTGTGTGTGTGTGTATATATATATATATATATATATATATATATATATATATATATATATATATATATATATATATACATATACATACATACTGTATTTAAAGGATACAATAACTCCAGCCGGAGTGCTGTGGGAAGCAGGTAGCAGTTTCGCTGAAACAGTTTGGCCCATTGCTGTATAAGCTCTTGCAGCCAGTGCGGACATCAGTCGACATGGCTTGCAGGGGTGGGTGGGACAGGATTCCCTTCCCATGGCAGTATTATCGCAGAGATGAGCTGTGACTGCCTGTTCCACTGGGGGAAGCATTGAGTAGCCTTTTTCCTCTGTGTGATCCACTTTAGTGAGAACGGCAGCATCTCTGACCAGAGTGTACGAAAAGTAGGGCACAAGCAGGTATCTGTGAGCTGCGCGTGGACCTCATGAAAAATGGTCTGTTGACTACGGCTGGTTTGCCAAAAACATTCATCCAGGCGAGACGTTTCTGGCTCTTCTGGAGGGGACCATTCAAGACCGAGCTCTTCAACATCCTTTGTGAGGAAAAGAAGAAGCTCCTTGTCTGTCACGTGTGCTCGTTCTTCTCCCTTGCTGGGGGAAGGATCAGCGACATCCTCCTTGAACCACTCGCCTGAAGCTGCGAGTGACACAGCATCATCCCATCATCAGAGCTGCCATCATCACATATTGCACAGGCAAGGACATTAGATTGGATGTTTGGGGGGCTCGCAGGGCTTGCGCTGACACGAGATACTCCTCTAATTCTTCCAGCTCAACCTCACTGCCCTATATATATAAACAAAGGATACAGTAACTCCAGCCAGAGTGCTGTGGGAAGCAGGTACGAGTTTAGTTGAAGTGCCGCTTTGATCAATGACGAACGTCTAAAGTGAAGAACCCGTTCACCGAGAGAGTCTTCGATGGCGATGTGGAGAACTCTTCACTGGAACACACAGGGGAGCGGTAAGCATCTCGGTGCAGATGCTGAGCACATGTGATGAGTCGTCCTGTTTGCGTCTTGCCGAGAATTTCCATCCACTGAAAGTGTATATCGACAGCGAAGCAGAAAGGGTCCCAAGACAAAAGATGAAGTTTGCAGTCTTGAAGGAAGAAAATTAGGAAGGAAGAAATTGTGACCAAGCACCCATTTATATAGTGCTTACAGCAATGTTGAATGAACTGATTCAAATTTGAAATGGCTAAGGATTTGTTATTTTATTTAAGCATCATACAGAACGTCTCGTGTTACATGTGTAACCCTTGTTCCCTGAAAAAGGCGGAACGAGATGTTGCGCTGCTAAGCGCTACGGGGAACAGCTTTAGCTGTGAGCCGAGCTGAATAATGTGTGGAATACGTCAATGAACATTGATCGGAATTTATAGCCTCGGCTGATGTAATCATTAGATGCACCTGAGGCCAGGCTATAAATGGATACGTCACCAGGTGTCGTCAGATACTTCTTTTTGAAGAGCAGTCCTGGGACGTCCCAGTGCGGCAAAGCAGCGCAACATCTTGTTCCGCTTTTTTCAGGGAACAAGGGTTACACATGTAACCCGAGACGTTCCCTTTACAAAAACTTCACTACGATGTTGCGCTGTCGACTCAAGGGCATAAGAGCCTGGACTGGCAAAACATCCAAACTAAAAAAAGTCCAATGAATGTGTGCGGAGAGGATAACCTGCAGCATCAAAAACTTGCTGCAGAGGGAGACCTCTAGCCAAGGTTTTAGAGGAGAGCCCTCTGGTAGAGTGCGCCCTGAAACTTACTGGCGAAGCTTGACCGCGCGCCTCGTATGCCCGGGCAATAATGAGGATGCCTCTTTGAGGGCACCCCGCCCACCAAGCCGTGGCAAACCGCAGTGGCCACATAGAACCTGGCAGTGGCGAGGCAAGTGCCCGCTGACAGTTCTTTCTACAGAAAATCCAGAACTGAAGCAAACTGGCAGTTAGCTGGTTCTGTAATAAGAACTTTAGTAGAAGGAAACGCATGCAGACGCATTTGCGTTACTATGTTCAGCCCCTCCCGAGGGGGAGGGGAGGGACTGGGCGACTCGGGGAGAAGTAGAGGAGACATTGTGCTATCAACAGAGGCGAAGAGGTCCTCTTCTGCCCTGTAAAATCTACCCAGATCAGTTCCAAGTGGAGGGAGCCCTAGCACTAGAAATGGTCTCGATAACCCCAAGAGAAAACCCCGTGAACCCCATTTGGTACCCTTAGGGGCCAGAATGAAAGGTTTCACAATTCGGGCCAAGGATGAGAAGGTCCTCCCTGTTCGGAATCGCCCAAGGCGAGCCGTCGAGGAGAGGAATTAGCTCCGAGAAACATATCCTGTTCGGCCAGCGCAGCGCCATTAATACGAGGCAAGACCCTTGCTGGTGAACATTGCCAAGACTCCCGGGAGCAGAGAAACTGGGGAAAGAAATGCATACAGACGCATTCTGGGTCATGTATGTGTCTTAACGTCCAGACCCAAGGGGGCTGGGTGATTTCAGGGAGAAGTAGAGGAGACATTGCGCTATCCATAGAGGCGAAGAGGTCCTCTTCTGCCCTAAGATCTCACCCAAACTTGTTCCAAGTGGAAAAAGCCTGGCCTCAGGAGAAAGCCCTGTGTCCCTCAGTTGGTACCCTTAGGGGCCAAACATGAAAGATTCCACAATTCGGGGCAGGGATGAAATATTGCCCTGTGCCTGAGATAGAAGATCCTTCCGGTTCGGAATCGCCCAAGGCGAGTCATCGAGGGAAGAGATTAGCTCCGAGAACCAAGCCCTGTTCGGCCAGTGCGGTGCTATCAGTAAGAGGCAAAAACCCTTGCTGGCGAACTCTGGGCAACTACTACCTTAGGGTGGAGTTCTTAACTCCCCCGTTGGTATTTTCTGTCTGGACCGTAAATCTGCTCCCGTATACGGGCATCCAGGGATATAACTGACCTGAGTGACAGGAGCTTACCCTGGGCCCTAAGGAGAATCCGACGTGTCAGAAATACAGCTGACAAGAACGTGGGTCTCTTTGAAGATTTATGTAAGAGGCTACCGCTGTATTGTCCACCCGCACCAAAGCCTGAGGCGCGTAACCCTATTTAGCCCAGGGGTTTTGGCCCTTGGAAGAAATCCCCTGGCTTTTGGCCACAACAAAAACGGTCTCATGAGCAGAAGGTCCAGAGGGATCACCGTGGACGTGTTCGCCCTGAGACCTGGAAATCGTTGATACTGATAACAGTGCAACCTTGACCTAGCCTGACTTTGCTCAGGGTGATCTGAATGGACTCAATCCTAGCGGGAGACAGCTGTGCCTGCATTGTGATTGAACTCCATACGATGCCCCGATAGACAGTGTTCTGAGTGGGAGAGAGGACACTTTTCTTGGCGTTGAGCCTCAACCCCAGAGAAACAGATGAGCTAAGACGATGTCCCTGTGCTGAACTGCCAGTTCCTGGAACTGCGCTAGGATCAGCCAGTCGTCTACGTAATTCAGAATGCAGATGCCCGGAGTCGCAAGGAGCCAGCTACATCATGCATTGTGAATGTGCTTGGGTAAAAGGGCTAGGCTGAGTGAAAGAACCTGACCCTGGAAGACTTAGCCCCGGAAGTGAACCTCAGGAACTTTCCATGTTGTGGCAGAACTTCTAAATTAAGTATAGAAGTGCATCATAAGATCGATGGTGACCAGCCAAAGCGAGTTGTAGGGCTTGAGACACGACCGTCTTGACAGGCATCATCTTGGACTTGAACACCCACGGGTAGTTCAAGCTTTAAGATCTAAGCCAGACGCCACCCCTCACCCTCCATGGGAAACGGGAAGTATTTAGTGTAATAACCTAACTCTCTCTCTGGAAGGGGAACACATACCATGGCCCCTTTAACCAGGAGATTGAGTTTTTTTTTTTTTTAGGGGTTCTCCATGAGCGAAAAAGCTCTTAATGGAGGTTATCAAAGAAAGGGAAGGGACCCATGAGGCGTTCCCTTTCTTAGACTGGAAGATAAAATCTATCCCCTAATTTGGAGCGTTTGGGGGTATCTTTTCACGTGGCCAGTCCAATCTGGCAACCGCACGAGTAACAACATCGAGCAATTCCTCCGTAGATTTTTTATCGCGGACGGAAAGCTTCGAGGCCGGAAGAGAATCGCGATCCACCTCATGATCCGAAGAAGCGTCGGAGCAGCCGAGATCATGAGAAGGACCAACTGGGTTTGGGGAGAGAGTGAGAGAAAGGGTCAACCCGTCTCTTGCTCCTCAGCCAAATCCATGCACGAGCCCCACGAACGATCTTTTCGTGAGTGCTGACTCCCGGAAGCAAGCGAGGCGAGCACGATGCACTCTGCCTGTTAAAGCAAATCGCAGTGCTCGCACCCGCCCTGCTGCAACGCGAGAGCAGCGTGCTCTTACCCACAAACAAACAGCAAAAACTTATTTGTGCCATCTTCAGCTATAGAGCAAGAAAAGGAGAACACGCACCGTTTGCTTTCAGTCATTCTCTCTTTCTTTTTTTTTTTATATATATATATATATATATATATATATATATATATATATATATATATATATATATATATATAATATTTTCTAAACAGAAGAGAAAAATAGAACAACGTTCACTGCACACTGCCTAACTGAATCTATCTCCTAACAGAGGAAAGAAAGTTTTGACAGGGTGTGTGAAACACACAGAAACAGAATCGCTCTGAAAAAAAGAGTTTCTGACGACACCTGGTGACGTATCCATTTATAGCCTGGCCTCAGGTACATCTAATGATTACATCAGCCGAGGCTATAAATTCCGGTCAATGTTCATTGACGTGTTCCACACATTATTCAGCTCGGCTCACAGCTAAAGCTGTTCCCGTAGCGCTTAGCAGCGCAACATCGTAGTGAAGCTTTTTGTAAAGGGAACAGTCTTGCCATTCAACAACTCATTCCCAACAAACACATTTCCTTACCTAATCGACATGTTTCAAAAAGAATTTGGTTTGTAAATATTGTTTTTAATTGGTAATCAATTTATATTTTTTTCCTATGTCCTTAAAATTACATTCCATTCTTTTAGTCTTTTGTAAAATCTTTTTAACTAATAAAATCCAGTTCCTTGATCACATTATCCTCCAGGAAGTGACATTTTAGTGGAACAACATCAAAATAAATACATTTGGAACCACAATAAATTTCATTGCATGAAAAAATAACTAATATGTACAGTACTGTTTATCCTTTAAAATATCTTTGTTTGTGTTCTGCAGAAGAAAGTCATATGAGTTTAAGATGGCATAATGCCATTTTTGGATAACTTGCTCTGTGACCACACAATACCTCTGTTTTGTTCCTTTTTCAAAACCTAAGAATTGTCCCTAACATTAGTGATTGAAAGCAAAGAATAACCTGTGTGTGCCTCATGCCATACATGTCATGACTGTGGTTCTTTTCATACCAGTCGAATTCATTTTCAACTGAGTGTGGACATAATTTAGCACTCTAAAATAGAAAATAGGATAAAAACAGGATTCTGCTGCTTACTGAAATTTAAGTATATGTGCTTGGTCATCTGTAAAAACCATCTGCATGAGTATGTATACAGGCTTGCTTTCACACATGTACACACAACTTTAATGCTAATACATAAGGACACTACTGCAACCATATTTCCCTGCTGTGATCTTATCCTCTTATGTCTCTATATCGCAATACACAAAAACGGTCAACTTGTATAGAGTTCTCAGTGTATTCGTGTCAATTTAGGTTGACTTCTGCATATGCTCTCACTCTGCTAACAAAGAGCAAAGAGTGAAATATTTGTAATGAGTGTTGCCGTTTCCAAAGCGGCTGCCTAGGAGACATGTCCCATCCTCGGAAGACTCCTCAGTCTCAGCTGGCTGAACACACGCTATGTCAATACAGAAAGAAATATGGCTGCCCCAAAGAGATGACCTCCAGTGGCAAAGATCATCTAGCTTGAGTAAACTCAGTAATTGGGCACTTGTGCATCTGTAGGAAATGTAAGACGCAAACATGGGAAAAAGGGACACTGTTAAGCAATAGGAGGCATGGTAACTCTTAATCTCTGATAGGAGTCCCATCAATGCATCAATTCTGAATGTATCACATGCAATCATTGTTATGCTTAATGAAGCTTGAGGTGTTAAAGTGAAAAATGTGATGTGCTCATCTCATTTTCTACATTTTATGCTGTTCCAAACATGTATGACTTCCATGGAACACAAAATGAGATGTTAGGTCAAATGATAGCTTAAGTTATCGTTCTCTTGAAACATCTTTCTCTCTTGAGAAAGATGCAAAATGGTGACTGAGACTAACATACTGCACTAACATCTCCTTTTGTATTCCACAGAAAAACAAAGAAAGTTCTAATGGCTTAAACAACCTGAAAGTGAGATTTAAATTTTTTTGGGTGAACTATACATTTAAATCAATCCATCATTTAACAGCTACAATAGCTACAAAATAGCTAATGTACACCTGTTTATTAAAAGGTGAGCCTGAAAAGGCTTTTCGCAATGTAATCCAATGATAAAAGCAGTAATATGCAAGTATGATATGAGTACCTGTATGTGTACATAGTGGAAATCTTTAAAAGCACAGATGTCTCCTGTCTATGATAAAGGAGCAGCAGACATATCACGACATTGCAAAGAGAGAGAACCAGGCCTATTAGATTAAGCTATTTTTGTACCTGGTCTCCTGTTTAATGCAGTTACAAGGCTCTGGACTGCCTGGGCAAAACTGATTTTAAAATAAGAGGGCTGAAAGGCTGCAATACTGTATATATAAAAACAAACAATAACTACATCTGTGCCAAACTCTGCACATTTTGTTTGGTAGATTGCCACACACCGAGCAATTTACGAACATGTTCGACGGTAGATTAATTCTTACAGCTCAGAGTATGGGCTCATAATTTATTTTATTCTCATCCTCTCTTCAGTTGCAGTACCATCTGCTGATTTCCTGGTACTTGAATGATATTAGATGAACAAGAAGTGGATGTTGCTGGCATTGATTTAACAAATATTCAGATACTACTGCCATGGAGCTAATGTAAAGCATGTAAGAGAGCAGAATTCCTTACATTAATCTACTTCTAGGTCATCTAGGATTGAACTAAAAGCCTTTAATAACCCATCTCAGTAACCAGTGTCAGAAAGTAACCTTTTTCGAGGGGCAATATTTGACCCCTGGAACTGATTTTCATGGGCATTTTTTTCCCTTTATGAGGGCATATATATAGTGCTGTCCCTTTGTGTGAAATATTTTGAGTTCATTTGTAAATAAATGATGAATTAGCGCAATTATGGCTGTTAACAAATGAAAAAGCACCAAATATTAGCAACACATTTAACAACACACACTTCTGAGACATATCTGACAACTACGGGTCACTGCAGAGGCACTATACCCAAATATAGACAGATCTAGAATAGAATATACTGTATAAAATATACACCAAATGTTAGAAAACTGATTCAAAAAACAAAACTAAAACAAACAAACAAAAAAAAAACAATAAATTTACTACAGTTGGCACATTTCAAATATCTGGGCCATTTTTGTAATTTTAAATGACATTTTTGCCCTGAGCACTGGTTAATATCTGACCCTGTCAGTAACTATCCCTTTATGCCTTTTATCCCATCATTTGAGCTGCAGACCTCTAGTTTTTGATCACAAGCACAGGTAGAGAGGGCCTCTGCTCTACTTCTCTCCAGAATGGGAAAGTCTGCAAGTGGAGGGAGTAATCGTGGGCCTCCATCCCTGTGGGTGGCTCATCCACACTCATGACAAAGTGCATCCGAGCAAAGGTCAACGCAGAGCCTGCAGGCACTGCTGCTTCTCCCAGCCTACCTAGTTAGTCATACTTAACAGGAAAAACATCACTCCATCATTCAATGACAATGAGTGGGTAAAAAAGAAAATAGAGTACAATGATGATTCAAGAGCTGTGGGAGTGTTAAGAGCTAGATGAGACAGTGAGGGTGATCGATGAAGACGACTCTGAGAATTCTCTGGCACACATCGTAAAGCCCTCTTTAATAAAGATAGTAGCCTGGTGTAGGGCCAGACCAGAAAGCACATCCTGCACATTCAGCTGCGGGGACATGGCAGAGCCAGACTGTGACTCCTGACATTTGGCAGTGGCACTGGTCTAGATGCGCAAGAGAAAGAGCAAGAGCTAAAAAGAGATATTACCCAAATGCGGCAGTGTCATCTGTTCTTGTAATCATGCAAATATATTCACTAGTTTTAAATATTAATGATTTCATGGCTTTTTTATACTGTATATTCAAAACATATGTGCTTCTTATAGCAACTTCTCATGATTTACAATGCGTTGCACATAATCATAATGGTCATTCACTGTTAAATGAATGTGCTGGATTTAAATTTCAATTAAATTTGAGTTAAACATTATTGAGTGCTCACATTGAGTAATGCTGGGTAGCACCATCTAAGCTATGCTAATTTGCTTGCTAAATATACCATGCATATGGGGGCCATTCAGAACAGTTCTTGCACTGAAAAAGCTAGATTCTGTGCAACAAATGGAACAGAACACATGTGTCAGGAGATGTGTTTTTTAAAAATGGAAGTTCTTTTTAATTTGATATGACATCTAAAAACGCTCTGATCCTGTGTGAGATGCTAGAGGCGATAGAAACAAAGATATCTGTCTATTGCAAGTTTACATAAAAAATACGGACAGCCGAACACAAGCTCCCAAGATAGTTGTTAGCAAATGCTTAGGCATGTTATTGTGCTACCATCAGTCAATCATCATTGTCATGTATCATTTTCCTGCTGCTCTAGACTAATTAGTCACATGGGATTTACAGCTCAAGTGATTTGCTTAAAAAATGTGGATGCAGAACAGAGGGTCCATGAGCAAAGATCTGATGCAATATACACCAGAAAATGTAATACTTATTCTGAATCAACATTCAACATTCTGCATTTATTGCATTTTGAACAAACACAATAATGATTCACAGTACTTTTGTTGTCTGTATTGGTTATTACCCTCTTTTTTAATTTAAAGTAGTGTTGGGCACGTGTCCATCGAGTCCGAGTCAAGCCCTAGTCTTTAAACAATTGAGTCCGAGTTGGCCGAGTCGTACGCAAGACTAAGTCCATAACAGGCCATGTCCGAGTCGAATCTGAACGAATTTGTTTGTTGTGAACTCTTTACATTTTCAGTTTAAATTATTTTGGAATGTCGGTAATTTACGTGCTATATCTTGTTACGTAACTAGCGTAGTAGGTGTTTCAAAGCATGTACAGCCTTAGAGTAAGTTGCATATTCACTATGGTATGTTACCGGAGTGACCAGGCTTCTGTGTTTACCATTCACGTGCAGCGCTCGTAGGTGCAATATAAAGTTTGTGACAAAGTAATTTTTACTCATGACAGTTTGTGGTTAATAACTCGGATTGCTTGAATGTATCACAGCATGTTTAATTCTTGCTTCGTGTTTGCTATGTTGTTGATGATTAGCGATCTATATGAGTGTTATTTTATCATGTTTAATGAGAGGATTATGACCGCCAGCGCTGCTGCACATATTTTACTGTTTACAACATTTATTCCATTTAGGTGTAATATTTCTCTGTAAAATAATAAATTCCACATTTAGTTGTTATTACAGTTTTGTATTAATGATACAGTATAATGTTCATGTCTTATTTATATTTCTTTGTTCTTTAATACCACATTGTACTGTACAAAACTTTGTTTGTTTTTGAGGCTGTAATTTACAGTTACGTCTATAGAAGTATGCAGATTATCTGTATTCATTTACATTTATCCTATTTATTTCAGATACTACCTCAGACACATATTTGATTTGTATATATGGTTAAAACTGCACAAATAAAAGGCCAAGACCTATCTGATGACTCCGACTCCCTTACCAGAGTTCTGTAGTGGTCAATATCCTTACTTACCAGTTTTCAGTGGGGGCAATCCTCAACACTGTTCATGAATCTGAATTAAAATTGTAACCATAAACTCAACACAAATATTTTAAGCTTATTTTAAACTTCACAACTAAGAAAGACAGTTTGTCCATATAAATGTAATGTATAAAAGTTGTTTCAGAATGAAAGCATATGCTTTCTGACAAAACTGTTCTTGCGTTCTGTTGATATTTCAATTATTTGTTGCTTTTTCCCCTTCACTCAAACATACATAAAGAAAAGAAAATCTGTGTTAGTCATTACAACAGAGGTTATTATGTTTTAAATTATAATTTCGGTTTTATTTCTACTTCATTTTTAATTTGTCAATTAAATTTATTTAAAATGATCCCTATCTAAAGAAATAATAGTCTATACTGAGATTTCTTACTGAATCTTTTTTCTCTATCTGCCGAATGATTTGGGAAAATACAGTACATACAAAGGAGTCAACAAAGTAGTAATTAGCACTCGCTGAGAAGTTACATCTCATGATTTGACAGACTGCAAATGCTACATCCAAAAACGTCATCACGGACATGATTTTCTAGTTAATTTGCGGGAAACCACACAATGTAGGGCAGTTCTACATTCTTCTTGTGTACCTAAATACCTGATACGTCCGTGTGCATCTTGCAGCAGCTGCCGCAGAAGATACAAAAAATTATAATAATTGAAATTTGCTTGAGCAGCACCTGCGTTGGTCTGCAATCAGTCTGAAATCTTTAAATACCAACCAAAGAAAATTTCATTGAGCTCTTCTTTAACCGCAAAAATATGGAGAATAATAATTTTGAGTCATAAATTTAATAGAATTGTCCTTAAAAAAAGTTTAAGAAATGTAGGCTAAGTGAAGACGTGCATAATTTACAATAAAAATAATATAAAAATGTAAAATAAAAACATCATAACCAACTAAATTCATCTCGTAACATGAAGTTTAGCTTCATGCATAAACTCTGTCATCAGATTATACATTTATTTTATAGTCTATAATTAAATTATAAACAAAACATTTCACTGCCCAAAATATCCTAATATTTTATTGTGCATGTTTGAATGTTGTGAATGGTGGGCAAATGCTGTAAAAGAATGTATTTTAAGCAGCTTGTCAATGCTTTGAAAATAGTCAGTCAATAATAAATAGGTGCTGTTTATCTGTTTAGAGCTGCTGACTGCTTTAGCAATAACGCTTTTTTACCCGACTATTTAAAAAGTTACACAGTTAATTCATCAAGCTATTATGGACCATTTCAAGCTGACAACAATGCATGGACCACAAGAGACTACAGAAGCCTACATGTGTAGATACATTACACCAAAATATACACCAGAAAATGTAATCCTTATTCTGAATCAACATTCAACATTCTGCATTTATTGCATTTTGAACAGACACAATTATGATTCACAGTACTTTTGTTGTCTGTATTGGTTATTACCCTCTTTTTTCATTTAAAATAGCGTTGGGCTCGTGTCCATCGAGTCCGAGTCAAGCCCTAGTCTTTAAACAATTGAGTCCGAGTTGGCAGAGTATTCTCAAGTAGAGAAAAAAAAAAAAGAATATGATCTAATGTGGATTTTCTTGATTAAAAAAATAAATGATCGTGCCTGGTAACAGGTGCATATAAAATGGCTAGAAATAGTATTATAGCTTAAGCATACAGTTAAAGGGGTCATGACATGAGAAACCAAATTTGCCTTGATCTTTTGGTATATAAGAGGTCTTTGTATCATTAAAACGTCCTGCAAGTTTAATATTTTAAGACGTCCTCCCCATTCTAAACGAATCATTTATTTAATCAAGCTCAAAATACAGCTCGTTCTGGATTCATGGTTAGAAGTGACGTGACGGTTAGAAGTGACGTACCAGCGTTTGCATATGACCGCCTCCAGCACAAGATAACTACGCTTTAAGCGCCAAGACAACTACGCTCATTTCAGTATCGCCGTCGCCTCACAAGTGTTCAGTCGATGGATATGGACAGCGAGCTCTGACAGAGACTACTTGTGCACAGGAAAATTACGATGCCACACAGATGTGCTGTTCCTGGCTGTGGTCAAACAAAACCTCTGAATAAGCTGCCGAAAGATCCAGACGTCAGGGAAAAATGGATGCAGTTTATTTTTTGCCGTGACGTCCCAGTCACGGCAGTGTTAACTTAAGCGTTTGTTCTGTACATTTTAAGGATGACCGTTTTGAGAACAAATCTCAATATGATGCTGGCTTTGCCAGAAAACTGTTGCTCAAAGATAAGTCCGTGCCGACTATTCTGGGAACAACGACGACGCAAACTGTAAGTAATCTATTTTAAACTTTAAACTACCTTTTAAAGCGCCAGTTCATTCATTATGAATAATCACAGTGTTTTTACTTAGTTTACTTGCATATTGTTCTGGCTGGGGGCGTCAATAATTGATACATAGGCACTGACGTTAGCCAATCATAACAGTGGGCGTTAACACTGAAGTCTTAAATGGAAAACGCCCCCAAAACAGACTGTTTGAATCAGAGGATGAGAAACAGGGTGGGAAAAGGTCATAAATCACTAGATTTTAAAAGTTTTTCTTAAAAAAAAATATATTAATACTATAATTGCACCTAAGGGAACATAATAATACAATAAAAAAAACCCATGTCATGACCCCTTTAAATGTTCACATGACAATTTACAGAAGGTTTATTTCAATTTTTACTTCAAACTTAATTCTGTCTGCTCGTATGAATGTAACACATCTTAAGAATGTGTTTCAACACTGTTCAAATGCTCTTTGGATCGCACAATTTATATGGATAACTTTTCCAACAGAAAAGACTAAATATTAAATGGAACAAATGACAATAAAATGCAAAGTAATCACTTTAGTACTCAAAATACTCAACGTAACTGTATTCTGAGTCTAAAATTGCAACCTAAGTGGAATAAAGTTACTAATACTTTGTATTTTAAATACGTAACCCTGTTACATGTATTCCGTTACTCCCCAACACTGTTTATAATACGAAGAGAATATTTGCACTAGGTGTAAATAGCACCTGCCAAACAGTGCGGCTGTTTGCAATCCAATAGTCTGGTGGAAATTCAAAAAACTAACAAAAAAAAAAAAAACACTTATGTAAATTGCATCTTTTGCTATCTGTACTTTGTTTAAATAGCTTCTACCCTTATAATATGGTTTAAGATGTCAGCATGTAGCATACTCCAAGCAATGTACTACAAGGCTATAAGCATATTTATTCGTGCAAAGTGGTTCATTAACTGAGGTGTAGCAAGCTAGCCAACTAATCACTGATTTTACAATAGCTTCATGAATGAGCTAGCTGGTTTGCTGAGCTCAAGTAGGAACAACTGATTTGCCCAACATTAGGTAAGTAGCGTTACAGTAACTGATGTTATCACACAGCTACCAAGCTGGCTATATCAAACCTAGATCAAATATGATCTAATATCTAGATTTTTAAAGTGTAAGAACAGGGTTTTGTTACCATGTATGTGTATTTACAGTATATTTTATAATTTCCCCAAAATAATGTAAAAGTTTAGGGTAAACTATAAACTTACCAGGTAACATTGTAAACTGTGAACAATTATTAAGCATAGAAGTTGGATACCAGATCTTAATTTTGCTGAACATTACCTGTTTACGCATGCATATTACCATATCATAAGTTCTTTGAAACAATGACGGTTTTCTGCTGTGAACTTGACAGAACGTGCAAGCAGTAACAGGGTTCCCACTCTTGTCAAGGCACAATTGTACAGGACATTTCCAGGACATTTTACAGGTATGTGCCCAATGTATGTAATATTTAAGCAAAAAAACACAAGAGATCATAATGTATATTGTGGTTATCAAATTGTTATTTTTCAAAATTAATTTGACAGTTTAATTACATTTTATTATCCAAATGGTGTCTAATCAAAGGAATTCATTATAACATTAATCAAATGAAAATGTAATTATTAAATTTTTTCAACATAACATTGCATAATGTTTTATCAAATTATGTTTATATACAAAATCCTCACAGTACAATCAGAAAAAACACTGGAGATATTTCTGTTAAATGAAGTGCTGCACAACAGAACACATTTATCACAGATGTGAAATATTGCTTTGTTATAATTGTTATTTAATTACATTTATTAACAGTAAAAATTACTAGTAATATATTATTGTCTTTTTGTATTAATTCTTTTAGCTATTTCACATTTAAATCAAGCTTTTATTTTTTGCGTTTCTATGTTTTTTTGACAGTAGTTCCTCACCTCTGGATAAGCAGTTACATTACTGTAAAGGTATTAATGGATAGGAGAACCGGCTTGACTATATAAATAATATTTTAATAAGGAACTTAAACAAAAAGACAAACACACACAGGTGTCGGGCAGCTGCCTGTAAATCTCTTTCTCTGTCCCACTGCTGTCTCCAGACTGCCTTTATCCCTCTCTGAGGCTTAATTAGTAAAAATTGATCAGTTTTACATCCTGTAAAACTGTATTGGAAAATTCCAGGTTTTCCAGGATGAGTAGTAACCCTGAGTAATCTGAACACGCAAGCATTGCTTTTGATTATGGCAGACGGACTACTGGGCCAACATAGACAAGTTATAAAACATTTTATTTGTGAAGTGCAATGTGTGTGAATCTTCAAAAAAGATCAGGGGCTTGGGACAATAAATCAGGAGCTTAAGCTCCCAAAGCCTCCCATTGATCGATTTATCTGCAAAGATATGCGCTCATCCCAAACTGCGTTGTTGATAATGAGGGTTTCAAAAGATGGTTAAGCACCTTGGTCATTCCTACCACATTCTACTCTAATTACATTCTGAAATAGTATTCTGAAGTACAGACAGTGATAAACTACAAATAAAACATTCAAACTAAATGCAAACCACAGTGTCATGAGAACTGTGATGAACCTCCCTAGTATGTAATTAACCTAAACTGGAAAGCATTAATCAGCAGTATATAAATGTAGGGCTTTATGGCCTCTCCTCTGAGCTAAGACTACTTGAGGGTCTTGAACTCATTTGCACTGTCAGCTTAGCATACCCTCGTGAGCACAGATCAATCGCATTGCTTTTAGCCAATAACAGTCAATGTGCTAATGCTCCTCAATTACTTATGTCCTCTCAAATAATCAGTCCATGATCAATCCATGAAAAATTAGCTGATAGGTTGGACAACAGATTGGATAGATGTGACAGTGAATTTACTACTGTAAACAGTATGTAGAGGTGAAACACTCCTGATTCATCAAAAAACTCAAATGATGCCACGTGAAATCCCCAATAACATAGTTCGCGAAACCTGGGGTGGGTGTTACCACCCCTTATCCTTCTGTGCTATAGTCCAGTCATCAGACAGTGGATGAAACTACAGTGTGTATGAAGGAGGGTAACTGTTCATTCTCTTAGTTTTTAGAAAGATCCACTGTATGAGCAGATCTCAGAGACAAATGACTGAAGTTAAGCCATGTAAATCTATATGGTGCAAGCTGATAGGTTCTTTGATCTGGTTATCTCTTAACAAATTGGCTCGCTCACATGTGACATGTTAAGCCAATCGGCTCGCATGGTGTAAGCTGATTGATCCGTTGACTTGTAGTCAGGTAGCGAATCAAATTTTGTCTCTCTCTTTGTCTAACATCTACATAGCTGCGTTTTGCAGACAAGCCGGTTTCAATGCAGCATGCCTTCAGAGTATTTCTCTGAAACCCACCTCCACCCCAGATGCACTGTCTAGATCTGGCACATGGGGATTGTATGTATGTCTTGTATGTATGTCTACTTGTGCAGTAGCATGTCCTACATACTCGATGCAGCATGTCTTGTGTTTTTTCTAAATGTGCAGGAGCAGCATCTCCACAGGCTTAACTCTGTCTGTGAATGTTCTAGCAGTACCAAGTCTCCATACTGGCACTGCAGCAGCAGCAACAGCAGCGTAGCAGATCTAATATGCCAAGACCAAAATACAATCAATATTTCATACCCATGTAAACATGCTAAATCGTTCTGAGAGACATGACTGATCTACAGTGAGTAGATGGCAACGCATTTTTGATAACTAAAATTAAAAACAAACAAGGACAAATGGAGTCTGTCAAAACCTATATGGAGTCCTCATATTTATAATTATGTATATATATATATTTATTTATTTTTGAAGTGCATTTCTCAAAATTTGACTAAAGAAAATGTGAAACATTGTGTGTTTCCATCCACTACATCCTGCAAATTATCTTGAGGGAGCCTGCCTTCTTTTGATGTAGCAGTGAACTTCTTGCTTGGGGGTGAGTTGTATTTGCGGTATTGAAGCGATTGTACATCTTTTTATTAAATGCCGCCAGGAGACGCTGCAGAATGAGTGTAATATTTAATTTAATGAGGGCTTCTATGCCCAAATGCTGTCCGCCTCAAAACCTTTTTGCCAGGTTGTGAAGATCCTTCTTAATGACCAGCTGTGGGTTCAACACTTCCGAATGCCAAGGGTTATGTTTGAAGAATTGTGTGCCAAGGTCGGACCTTTCGTTCAGCCAGTTACACCAAGCAATCACAAATGCATAACACATGTACAAATGGTCAAAGCACATCATAGTTTTTGGAGTAACCCGTTTACATCACCGTAAAGGGGTCATGACATGAAGAATCAAATTTGACATTCATCTTTTGACATATAAGAGGCCATTCTACTATTAAAACATTCTGTAAGTTTGAGAACTCAAAACGTTCTCCTTAGTAGAAAAAGAGCATTTATTTAAGACAAGCTGCAAAAACGGCTTATTTGGAATTTGTGACATCACAATGACCAATCTGTCAGTTCACAAGAGTTCAGCTCTATTGAACTACTTATACGCCAGCTGAGACAGCTGCATGTGTCCTGTATGTAAACAAACACGGGAGATGTGAAATGTCGTGCCTGTGAAGATTAGCGTCTCTGCTTTGACTTGTTGAAGCACAAAAACATCAGGAAAATAGCAACAGAAGGCTCCTGATCACATCAGTGCAGGATTATTAAATATTTGTTTCACCATGGATTGTTTTACATTTGAGTGTATTACGTTTGAACATTTCTTTGTGGATTACATGTGTTTTCGGCTCATATTAGCTTGGATTGCTTGTGAAATAGTCACAATATGATTCAAGGTTTGCAAATGAACTGGTATTGAAGGAGGGGCATTTAAAAACAATCATGGACCCGATTGAAAAACCATTAGTCAACAGCTTCATTCATGAATATTTTAAATGTATTGACTATTTGATTGTTTATGGTGCTGGCTGAGCTTGAGTGAAGAGTTTAATATATTCAGATGCAATGTGTTAGGTGTGCATTATGTGAAAACCCTGAAATTTTGTTTTATGATGTTCAATACAAGCAAGTACTACCAATAATGAAAAACAAGCAAGTACAACCCCCCCAATATTTATACCATGATCAATGGAAACGTAAATTATTCACACTGTAAACCCCCCCCACTAGTTGAAGAGCATTGCTTGGTCATTAGCATTTGAGCTGAGCTATGTGTACCAACTGTGTGATCCTTGACCATACACCTATTATCTTACATTATTATATAATGTAGCACTTCACAGAGAGAGGGCCATAGGACAATTTAACACTTCTGACACAGCAATTTTCCCTATGGCAAGCTATCCTACTTGCACATATTTGAATAATTCGGAGGTAATAAGAGGGAACATTTTATGCAATCAGTCACAGCTCCTAAGATAACAGCATCCAACCAAAATATTTCCTGGTCTCTCAGATATTTGTGTTTGCATTAAACGTCCCCTACCGTGGTGTCGCCTGATTGCCTATGGGAAGATATGGAGAGACAAGTTTCATTTTATTTGTGTTGTATTTGTGTCACAATGTGTTTTTGATTTGGCTACGCTTAGTGACTTCCTTGCTGAAACGCTTAATTAATGTTGACATGCTTTGAATTAGCATAAACAGGCCGATACACTTGCGAGACAAATCAGCCCTCTGGACAGAGAGACATTAGCTTTGCTTTTTCTCTCCCTTACTTTGATTGTCAGGAGGGGGAGTCAAGTCGACAGGCCCCGAGGGAGAATGGCTGACACGAGAAGAAAAGTACTTGCTATTTCAAAGCTCAGTGTGTTCTCCTGTTGTTTTGAGGCAGAACATTCTGCCTAGATTTGAAGAAAAACATTATGCTCAACAAAACAATTACCCATAAAACAATTGCATATTCCTCAACTAAACTCATTGCAATAGGATTGCAATTATTGCATTTTTGTGGTTTGACAGCCAAACCAACCCTTTAATGTCAAGATATATACACACTGAGCACATTATTAGGAACACTATGGTCCTGAGTGACATGGGTTAGCACTGTAAAAATACTATCATATTCTTTGTAGCTTAAGGGAAAACCCTATGAAGAGGACTCTCTGAACTTTATGTTACTGTGATTTGTCACAAAGGCAAGCCTAGTGTCTCTGAACACTCTTTGAAGTTTAGCCGTGTGTTCTGTCTGCCACGCATGCCCTTTTTTGGTCTTAAAAGAGTGTGTTCTTTTCCAAGAGCTCAGAAACAATTCCATGTAATCTACTTTCCCTCATCTACATCCTCAGCAGTTCTGCAAAAATATATTCAGACTAATCTAGCGATAAAAGTGTGTAAACTTCGGTGATATTCAGGGTTCAATCATAACTGTGTTTCTGTTCCAATATGGTTATGAAGACTTTCATTGCAATACAGAAAAATACAGAATTGATCCATTGTGGTCAATTATTGTCGTAAGCTGGAAGGTGAGGACGTGTGATAAATAGGCCTTTAAACCACATCTTGTAGCTTTATTTGTATCAGTCGACTTTGTCTTTTGAGCATGTTTATCCACATAGATGCAGCCACACAAGTGACTTGGAACATTTATGCAATTGAACCTTCGCTGAGCCCCGCCTTCAAAGACTTTCTGACCAATCCTATCTTAGCAACTATTGCCGTCCACCAGTTCTCTGACAAGCGCTTGCTTTTTTCCAATAAGAGTCTACAGGAGTTATGTATATTTTAGTGGTTTTATACAGAATTTTATAGAAATCCCCCCAAAAAATGTAAACGTATATAGTGACACAAGGTACCTAGAGAGCATTTAAATAAAATTGTAATAAATCTTGAGAAGAACATGCTATGGATTAATCTGTGTCAGCACTCATTCCCAAATAAACATTATATAACATCAGCGAGGACACCTACATTTGCTCCAAGGTAAATAACTTGACAGTAATTAATTTATGTATTGATCTAGATCTTAATAAAAGCGATAGAAAATAAAGAGTTCACAGCATGAAAGTGAGTGTTATGAGACATTACGAACAGTTCTATTCAGTTACACTAATCATATCAGGTGTGTAATCGCTAGCAAATTACACTTTTCTCTTTTCAAGTGACTGTGATAATTGTTTGCCTATATTCTGATTCACAGTCTCCACAGTTTTCAATCAAATTACTGAGTAATTTAGCCATTTCTCTTACATAAAATGTCAGATTAGAATGCTTTAAAAAGTCACTCTTCATTCCAGCCCGTGTAAGAATATTATCAAATCTGTTTATGAGAATATTTTGCCAAAGACCTCCTATTCATTACTATGGGAAGTTCGGCTAAGCTTGTCAGAGCAAGCAACGGTAACCAAGGGGGGTGGAGCTTATTGAATGGTCAATTGATTTGCTTCAAATATTCAGCCAATGTAAAACGTATTCCTACTATTAGTTTTAGGGCTGCAGTGCTTTGTATTGCAATCAGACCCTCTTTAAACAGCTTTTCTTTTCCACTACTAATACATGTCTCAATTTAAATATTTTATCACTCCTTCAATGAGGACAGGTGTGGGAGCCCTCATTAACTAAAACTTCCTCATTAATATTTTCAATAAGCTAAAGTTACAGCCATTCAGCCCCTTAAGGCAAAGCCTGTCGTCTGCCTTCAATTGGCTCCTTATCAAGACCCCCTTTTAAGGTTTAACTGCACTCACACAGCTGTTAATAGCGATGTTGTATCCATACCTCAAGCATTTGATGTCACAGACTAAAAGCACAACCTAATCAATAGCCATGATGATGTAATATTAATATGTCTCAGGCCTTTCATGGTAATAATTGATTTTGTCTGATTGATTTTTATAAATGTAGGAAGCACAGCAACAGCTACACAAATGTAGGCAGGTAGAAGTACTAATGTATGTAAAAAATTATTTCTCCTTTTTCAAGAGTTTGCTGCTGTTGTGACGGTGCATGACTTAGAGTAGAAGGCTAAAATTGTACAAAGGCAGATTGATTTCACAACCCTTTCGATGCTAAAGCCTCATTGATCTGACTTTCCTTCGTGCCTGACAGGGACCCCTGATGACGAATCTAATGTTTCCACCTCCTGTAATGAACTGGATTGAGCTTTGTGTCGATTGCAAACAGCACCGTACTTTTCGACCATGTTCATTACTCAAAATGAGTGGTTTGGGGAAATGAAAACTGCTTATAAACTCAACACGACAGCAACAAAATTATTATTTTTTATATGCTTTTTCTCCCAACTTTTGAATGCCCAATTCCCACTACTTAGTAGGTCCTCGTGGTGGCGAGGTTACTCACCTCAATCCGGGTGGTGGAGGACATGTCTCAGTTGCCTCCACTTTAGAGACCGTCAATCTACGCATCTTATCTCATGGCTCGCTGTGCATGACACCATGGAGACTCACAGCACTGGAGGCTCGTGCTATTCTCCGCGATCCATGCACAAATTACCATGCGCCCCGCTGAGAGCGAGAACCACTCATCGCAACCACAAGGAGTTTACCCCATGTGACTCTACCCTCCCTAGCAACCGGGCCAATTTGGTTGCTCAGGAGACCTGGCTGGATTCACTCAGCACACCCTGTATTCGAACTCACGACTCCAGTGGTGGTAGTCACCGTCAATACTCACTGAGATTCTCAGGTCACCGACAGCAACAAAATTAAACACAACAATAATTCAGGAAAGCATGCGGCCAAAGCCAATTCGTTCATTTTGGGAACAGGACTCAAAGCAATTTCGGACAACTTAAGACAGAGATAAAAACATGCAAGAGACAATCCTAGATTGCAAGATTAATGTTTGATGCAGAAAAAGGAAAAATGAAAACAAATGGTGTCATTCAATTTGAAATATTCTCTGAGGTGATGCAGAAAAATATAAATGAACACAAACAGTTTTTCAATTTTAAACTTTCTTTGGGGTGATGCAGAAAAATGCAAATAAACACAAACCGTTTTCTTCAATTTGAACCATTTTCTGAGGGGATGCAGAGAAATCCTTACAATATGAGCACAAACTGTGTTCATTCATTTTTAAACATTTTCTGCAGTCATAATCAGTATTACATTCTTAAACAAGGCTTCAGCGTTTTGCACCCTGTGGACCTAACATGAGTGCAGGGGTAGAGATACTCACCAGTTGGAGCTAGCCTTGGGGGTGGTGGAGGTGGGGGTGGAGGTGGTAACGGTGGGTAGGGCCTACACTGGCATGGCAACTGGCAGCTCCCTTCCAATGGTGCCACTGTGGTTTGGGAGCATGACTTCTGGAGCTCCCCTTTTGCAAACTAGGGTGAAAATGTGAGCACAACTTGGGTTAGTGTTTTTTCTTCCAGATGTGGCTTTCATAAAAGAGTAATCAAAAATATAAAAAATACACATGTTCCACATGTTTAGTACTACAAAACTGCCATGTAAGATGTTGAAAGTGGTGATGATTAGAAGCTAGCAGTGAAAGGAGGTTTTTAGTATTAGCCCTTAGAATTTACAATGAAGGGAAAATAAAAACATTACAAACATAAGCGCACTTTCTCTCTGCATGCTGGCGAATGGGAGCTCACTCCTACTAAAGTGGAGAATGGAGGGTGTGTGGAGGCTGAGGTCTCTAAAAGAGTGCACCCACCCACATTGCAGAACCTCAGATCCCCAGAGGAGTGGGAGTAACGAGGGGTGAACCCTGACACTGCCTCCCCCTAATAGGCCATCTAGGAAACACTTGTGCTAGACTTGTGAGCTCTTATGCCACAGGGGATAGCAGCACAGGACCCACAGCCATGTCTCCAGAAAACAGTGGAAAAACAACAACTTTAACTATGCTGGAACTAAGAGGAAGGATGCACCGGTAGCTATTTAATATAAAAAATGTGTATAGCAATAGTGCATACAAAATGCAGCATGCACTATTACTAAATACTACTACTGGATGTTTAATGCCAAAATATATGACTGTGCACAGTTATTTTACTTTTAACCATCCTTTCAACATGCTCTTTTCTGAAGTAGTTTGACCTGAATTTGATGTTTGTTTAAAAAATGTTACACTCCACTGATTTTACAGATAATGTACATTATACTTGCATTCATGTGAAGTATTGAATTATTCTCTAAATCCAAATAGTGTATGGTTCAGTAAATGTTCTTTAACTTTAGACTACAGGTTAATGACTTAACGTCTAACTGTCCTTAATGATGTGATCTATAGTTGTGCATTTCTAAATTAGGCCTACAATGAGATCGGACAGTGACTCACTGGGTGTATAAAATGCACACTGTAAAAAGGTAATGTGCATTTGTTATCTATTTGTGAGCTATTTCTACCTGATATAACCTTTAAAATTATTCATGTTGGTGTGACATGAATACATATCAGGTTGATTCAGTGATTTAATATATATATGTGTGTGTGTGTGTGTCACATATGATATTATATATATATATATATATATATATATATATATATATATATATATATATATATATATATATACACACACACACACACTTAAATAAAGTCAGATGTTTTTCTCAGGATATGGAAATATATTGGGAGACTCCGATGAAAAAAGATAGTCGCTCAATGTGATTTCCGCATCTGCGCAGCAGAGAAACAGCTTATGACCATTATGCACGTGCACCTCCACTATCGCTATGGTCCTTAATTGTACCTGACCGTGAATTATTATCAACGACTCAGTTGCTCAGTCCAACTTACCTGCAGTAATGGAAGAAATATTGCGAGAAAACAGTGACTAAACAAAAACAGCAAAACCCCCAAATTGAGCGGCAATAAATTTCGGATAAACATTCCTCTTCTGTCTCTTCACAGTCCACCTGACAAGGACGCAAGTGTGAGGCGCAGAAGAGTCATTTATTGTCAGCAATTTAATCCGCTCCTCAAGGCTTTCCAGCGATGTTTTCCTCGAGTTTGAGCAGATATGCTCTCTGAAACATTTTCGTCCGATTAGAACGATGATAACTGATGACATGGAAGGGTTTGAAACGACATACGAAATCTTGCACGAGCGCTGTTTATGAGGAAAGTTGTTGATCCTCCGCGAGGTGCGGTATCCACACAAGAGTTGCGAGGCAAAGTTCTCCAGCGCGCGTAGTCTGAGACACGATTCTGCTGGTGTCAAGTGCTGAATCAGGATTCATTTCTCGCTAGGCATGATGAGATGGTGTCAGTCATACGGTACACAAATGTACGTTCACTCGGTTAATCGTTCGAGCACCGGTGCAAGAGATGGTCCCAAAATTGTAGACTGGGGATTCACCTCTTCATTACTTCTACAGCAACACCTGACGTGAAGCCTTCCAGTGAGAGATGAGCGCCAAGATAACGCACTGTTAAAACGCAAGCCATTTACACTGCGGATGAAATCGTTTTAATTCGCTTCCGGACAGACGGTTGACAAAAAGAGATTTCGGGGATACTGTATTCAGCGAGGACCCTTAGGGTTATATTGGATAGGTCACCGCGCCAGACACTGTGCATGTATTTGGGGCGAGTTGGTACTCTGCAGAGTAGACACAGTAAAGAGTGAGAGAGATTGTCGGGGGGAGGGGGGCGGTTGTGCCATCCGGAGCTTTTGTTTAGGTGGCAGAATTTAAATTGATTCTTGCGTGTTATTTATCTCTGTGTATTTATAACCGCTATATGGGATTTAAGATGAATAGTAAGAAAAATGAAAATTATTATTATTAGGCTATTATTATTTTTACAGAATGTGTTCTGGAGTGAAAACATTCATTTTAAATGCTGGTAACTGGTTAATTACTGGTTAATTTAATTACAATGTCCACCCCCACATGTGAAAACATAAAAACATTATTATTATTATTTTTTTGCTTATCTTGGGTGAGGCAAGGCCCTAATTAAATTTTTTTTTTTTCCAGACCAGGTTTCTTATTTCTCTTGCGAGATTTGGCAACACTGTAACTCATACACCACCCACCCGTAGCACAGAGTACTGTCTTTTTAAAAAGACTGTTATTAACCATAATTTCATTCTAATTCTAACATCAGAACCAGATCGGAAAATGTAAATTTCTGCTCAGAATGCACCGAAATTGAAAATATTTTGTTTTTAGTCCCTGATTTCAAGTTCAGTTATACTTGTGTCTGAATATTGTTTTTTGGTTGAGATGGAATAAAAAATATGTGGATATTTTTTAATGGATATCAAAATGTGGTCTTTGTGCAAAAACTGCAGTTATGTCCAGAGCAAAGCTTCAATCTGTACTGTCAAATATTACATAACCATAGGTTTTCTGCTTAAATGATTAGACCATGAAGGATGCAATATGACATTTGAACATTTCTATGTATTTAATTATTATTGGTAAAATCATATACAGTTGAAGTCAGATGTTTACATACACCTTAGAGAAATACGTTTAATTGTAGAAAACATTCCTGTTTTAGATCAGTTTGGATCACTACTTTATTTCATGAATGTGAAATGTCAGAATAGTAGAGAGAATTATTTATTTCAGCTTTTATTTCTTTCATCACATTCCAGTGGGGTCAGAATTTTACATACACTTTGTTAGTATTTGGTAGCATTGCCTTTATATTGTATAACTTTGGTCAAACATTTTGGGTTACCTTTCCACAAGCTTCTCTCAATAAGTTGCTGGAATTTTGGCTCATTCTTCAGACAGAACTGGAGAGTCAGGTTTGTAGGTCTCCTTGCTCACACACACTTTTTCAGTTCTACCCACGAATGTTCTATTGGATTGAGGTCAAGGCTTTGTGATGGCCACTCTAATACCTTTACTTTGTTGTCCTTAAACCATTTTGCCACAAATTTGGAGGTATGCTTGGGGTCATTGTCCATTTTGAAGACCCATTTGTAACCGAGCTTTAACATCCTGACTGACATCTTGAGATGTTGCTTCAATATATCCACATAATTTTCCTTCCTCATGATGCCATCTATTTTGTGAAGTGCACCAGTCCCTCCTGCAGTAAACATCCCCACAAAATGATGCTGCCACCCCCATGCTTCAAGGTTGGGATGGTGTTCTTCGGCTTGCAAGCCTCACCCTTTTTCCTACAAATATAACAATGGTCATTATGCCCAAACAGTTCAAATTTAGTTTCATTAGACCAGAGGACAGATCTTTTCCCCCATGTGCACTTGCAAACTGTAGTCTGGCTTTTTTATGGCAGTAATAAAATAGATACTTGTCTACCTGTTTCCTCCAGCATCTTCACAAGGTCCTTTCCTGTTGTTCTGGAAAGGAGGAGGCGGGAACCGGCTTGGCGATATAAACAATATTTTAATGATTAATTAAACAAAAGACAAACACACACGACGGACATGTCCGTAAACGATCTCTCTCACTGTCCGCAATTGGACAGTCCCATTCGGAGGCTTAATTAACCTGATAAGGGACCGAGTGTGTATAATCACGACCCGGCACAGCCCTCCGCCCTGTCACATTCCTCCCTTGTTCTCTCAGGCAGGGCAGCCCCCGGCATAACGTACCCCCTTTCCCTGGGGGAGGGCATGCCCTAAGCCCCGTCTGCTGGCAGGTCATCCCCGTCTACCTGGATGAGGGATGGGACAAGGGGAGGGAAATAGAAATATAAAAAATGTGTGTGGGGGGGTCCTGTAACAGTGTAGTACCCCCCAAAAAAAAAGGTCTCTAACGGATGACAGCTGCGCCTCTCCGGGCGGATCAGAAGCAGTCCTCCAGCCCCTAGCGGACGGAACGCCCTGCCGCGTTCTCGGGGAACAGAAGGGGCCTCCCCCGCCCCTGGCAGCAGTTCTCCCGCTCCAGGCGGTGTATGTAAACTTCTGACCTGATGTAAAATCCTTCCACCTCTTTATGTGTGGTGTTGCACACATATATTTTCTCTAAATCCCCCTCCTTCTTCAAATTTAAATAGACCTATCGCCCTCTGATGTGATCATCCTAAATGTGTTGCTCCACTAAATCACCAAAGCAATAAATTCTACCCAAAATAAATGTAATCTTAATTTATAGGTGTTTATTTTATGGAATAAGTCAGAATATGCCAACACCTCAGACACTGTGTGTGTTAAACAAGTTCCTTTTGTTTAATTACAGTGATCATTCATTGTCTCTTAAATATGAACTTGCAGATATTTTGATTTATTCACCAGTATTCTTTAGTATAACCACAGTTTCAACACAATTTTATCAAATAATCTGAAAGAGGCAAGTTTACAGTAAAATTATTTTGTTGAGTCAGTGGTTTATATTAAAAGCTAACTCCCAGGTATACTTTTTTTAAAAGATATATGAAGATCAATGCAGTGATATTAGAGATGCAGGTACCATACGTACATTACATTCTCCTGAGTGCTGGACAAATGTAGTCAATAGGAATGAAAGTAAGTGCTTGGTTTTAGTGATAGGCTGTAGTCCAAGTTAATGCCATTTAATTAGTTGAGGCATGGCGTACTGCAGAGTAGATTAGAAATAGGAAGAGGGGTAGTAGAACAGGAAAGGTGGTATTCAGACAATAGCTGATTCCACAGCTTGATGCCAGGAAGTCCTGCTTGGTCTGCAGCAGTACTCTCCCTTGCCTGCTGACCGACCCTAAAGGGTGCTGTAAACTAGTTAAAACAGAGATTGATGGATCTTTGTACATTAAGGTAGATCTGTCTGATTGTTCATCCAATTGAGTCCAGGCCATTAGGCTGATGTTCAATCAAGATGAGCTCACGTTGCCTCTTTTCCTTCCTCTTGGTCTTTTTAATTTCTGTCCTTATCTCCCTGCCTTGAATTCGTTGTTTGTTCTTAGTCACCGAATGAGACTTTCAGTCTATTCTGGGCTTTTTCTGCTGAGGATGGAAGTGAATTGTGAATCAAACTGACTACAGTAGGCATTAACTTTGGTAGATACAATAAGGTGCAAGGAGAACTGTAAAAGGCAAAGGGTGTGCAAGGAGGAGGCAGGAGCCGGCTGAACAGTCAACATAAAGTTTAATGAGAAACTCAACATAAACAAACACACTCACATGCAGTGTAGCCACGTGTGTCTCTCTCTCTCTCTCTCTCTCGAACTACCATATCACGCCCTCCTCCTCGTTACACTCCTTCTCAGCCCAATTCAGGCCGGGGTGCCACCGGACTGACTTACTCCCCTTTCATTTCTGGAGGGGAGACGCTTCCCTTCCAGCCATTCTGTCCACCCCTCCTCCTGGGAACCTGGGGGAGAGATGAGGGGAGGTGTGGGGACAGGGAAAGGGCGAACGGGAGACACAAAGAGAGAGAAGATAGAGAGAAAAACTTGCTCGCGGCTGCTCCTTTTGCAGGCGGCAGCGGCGAGGACACCTCCCTCCCGGGTTTCAGGACCACTGTAACAGTTAAATGAAGGGCAAGGGGGAGGTGTGAACCAGCTGAAAAGTCAACGCAAGATTTTATGTCAAACTTAAAATAAAACAAACATTAAAGGGGTCATGACATGGGTTTTTTTATTGTATTATTATGTTCCCTTAGGTGCAATTATAGTATTAATATATATTTTTTTTAAAAACTTTTAAAATCTAGTGATTTATGACCTTTTCCCACCCTGTTTCTCATCCTCTGATTCAAACAGTCTGTTTTGGGGGCGTTTTCCATTTAAGACTTCAGTGTTAACGCCCACTGTTATGATTGGCTAACGTCAGTGCCTATGTATCAATTATTGACGCCCCAGCCAGAACAATATGCAAGTAAACTAAGTAAAAACACTGTGATTATTCATAATGAATGAAATTGCGCTTTAAAAAGTAGTTTAAAGTTTAAAATAGATTACTTACAGTTTGCGTCGTCGTTGTTCCCAGAATAGTCGGCACGGACTTATCTTTGAGCAACAGTTTTCTGGCAAAGCCAGCATCATATTGAGATTTGTTCTCAAAACAGTCATCCTTAAAATGTACAGAACAAATGCTTAAGTTAACACTGCCGTGACTGGGACGTCCGCAAAAAATAAACTGCATCCATTTTTCCCTGACGTCTGGATCTTTCGGCAGCTTATTCAGAGGTTTTGTTTGACCACAGCCAGGAACAGCACATCTGTGTGGCATCGTAATTTTCCTGTGCACAAGTAGTCTCTGTCAGAGCTCGCTGTCCATCGACTGAACACTTGTGAGGCACACGGCGATACGAAATGAGTGTAGTTGTCTTGCGCTTAAAGCGTAGTTATCTTGTGCTGGAGGCGGTCATATGCAAACGCTGGTATGTCACTTCTAACCGTCACGTCACTTCTAACCATGAATCCAGAACGAGCTGTATTTTGAGCTTGATTAAATAAATGATTCGTTTAGAATGGGGAGGACGTCTTAAAATATTAAACTTGCAGGACGTTTTAATGATACAAAGACCTCTTATATACCAAAAGATCAAGGCAAATTTGGTTTCTCATGTCATGACCCCTTTAACAAACACACACACACACATGCAGCACGGCTGCCTGCATCTCTCTCTCTCTCTCTCTCTCTCTAACTGCTGTCTCCGGCTCCCCTTTATCTCGCCCTTCTGCTGATCATCTGATTCCCTCACATGCACCCTCACGGCCCAGCCACACCCTCCTCCTCGTCACAAGAACCTTGCACCTAAAAAACCTTATCGTATTCTCGGTTTGCCACCAGCCTCACAGCAAAAAAGTAGTTTAGTAGATCACTTGAATCCTCTCAGTAGACATGATGTCACTGGTGTCAATATAAAAGAGAAGAAAGTGACCTCTAGGAATTAATACTCATTAAATTGTATAGGTTGTACTCAAGAAAGATAGCACTATCCAAAATGATTGTAAACAAAAACTTTTAGGTGACTTTGTAGCCCAAAGACAAAAGGGTAGTTTGGATAGTTCACCCAAAATAGTTAGTTACTCACCCTCATGCCATCACAGGTGTGTATATATATACTGATTTAACAGTAATTGATTTAAGTGTATTTTTTGATTAATTTAATATCTCTTAAAACTTTGCATAACTGTACTGGATGGGGCTAAGAGAGCAGATAAGCTACAGTATTTCTTACAGTGGCATGCCGTACCATACTGTCAAGAAGGCCTATTGTTTAATTTTGTGACAATAAAAAGTAAACAAGATATCCCCACATGTTTGTAAAACTACACTGTTAACATAATTAATACAGTTCAAATATACCTTTAAAACTGTAAAGTATTTTGTGTGTATTGGCTGTGTGTACTTTATGAAGTTATTGACAATGGATATCAGTAATAGACACACAGTTAAACTAGTCAGCCTGTCTACCTACAAATCATATTAATGTATGAAGAAACCCAAGTTCTACTGAACAATGTCACTGCTGCAGCCACCCTCAGCTCTTTGTCTACAAAGCAACTTTGCTGAAAATGGGAAGGTACTATATGGCTAAAAAAAATGATTGTACCTCATTACTTAAGTGCAATTTGCTACATTTCTCCATATTGCAGGGGAAGAAGCCATCAAAGTGTATAATAAATTTAATTTCATGGAGTGAGAAATTCAAGTAATGTTGTGAACCTAGGAAAAACCTGTTGTATATTCACCACATGGCCCAGAAGAATCAATTGACTCGTATGTCACAGATCTTAAACATAAGGTGAAAGACTGTGAATTTGGTGATATGAGTGATTCACTCATCAAGAACAGAAGGGACAAACATGTTTGTTCAAGACTGTTATGTGAAGGAGACCTCATGTTAACAAAAGCAATAAGCACGTCACGCTAACTAAATTACATCCAATCAAAGGATCAAATCGATGAAGTAGACGTGGGTTCAAGTCGGTTGGAACTAAAAGAAAAGAAAACAAAACAAAAAAAAATCCACCTGACATTTAATTACATATTCTGGCCACAAGATGTCACTAATTGGACAACTTACCTTAACATTATAAAACTGAAAGCACAACATTCAATTTCAAGTTGTTGACAGCAACATACAAGCATTACTTTAGCACGCAACCTATGAAAATTTGGGCATGGTGTACAGAATCGACTATATAGAAACTGAAGATGACTTGCTGAGAGACTTTAAGAAACTGTTCATTGTTCTTGGATGTTTGCCAGTTGAACATCACATCAAAACAGATCTCAATATTCCACCAGTGATACATCTACCTAGAAGTAGTCCTGTAATTCTCAAAGACAAAATAGTGGAAGAGTTATGCAGTTATGGTGTAAAAGCAAAGGAAACAGATCCAACAGACTGGTATGGCCACAGTAGTGAAACCAAACAAGATACATTTACATTTATGCATTTGACAGACACTTTTATCCAAAGCGACTTACAGTGCACTTATTACAGGGACAATCCCCCTGGAGCAACCTGGAGTTAAGTGCCTTGCTCAAGGGCCCAACAGTGGCATCTTGGTGGTGCTGGGGCTTGAACCCCCAACCTTCTAGTCTGGTAACCCTGAGCCTCAACCACTGAGCCACCACTGCCCACTACTACATCAGATACAAATGTGAATGGATCCACAGGACCTCAACAATGCAGTAAAATGTGAACAAATGTAGACACGGTCTACTGACAATGGAAGTAGTATCCGGCATACCAAATCCAAAGATATTATCTGTTCTTGATCCCAATTAAGGGTATTGGCTAATAAAACTAGATGACAAAAGCATTGCACATTCAACACCCCAATCGTGAGGCAGAGCTTTCTTCACCTCTACACTTCAGTGTGTCCTCGGCAAGCAAAGACTTCCTTCGTGCAGTCGCACAGATGTTAGATGGTCTGGAAGGTGTAGATCAACTTCACAGATGATATCCTTGTATGGGGAGAGACAGTTGAAGAACATGACCACAGATTCGTCAAACTGCTACAAAAAACAAGATAATGGAATCTAAAGATATACAAGAACAAGTGCCAGATAAAAACATCAAAATCAATTAAAATATCTCGGACACATAATTTCAAAAGAAGGTCACAAGCCAGATGACAAAAAGGTGAAAGGAGCCCTCATGAGATTCATGGGTATGGCACAATACCTTTCCTTTTCGAAAGCTGCTAGAGGAAGAATTTGAATGGCACTTGAAGGAAAAACAACAAAAAAGCTTCACAAAGATGAACAACCTGCTAAAAATGCACCAACACTGAAATTCATTGATGTGTAGAACTTTCAGCTGATGCCAGCTCTGAAGGCATTGGAGCAGTCATTTTACAAGAGGGAAAACCTGTTGCATATGGATCACGTGCACTCACAGATGCTCATAAAAGATGAGCACAAACTGAATAAGAATTACATGCCATTGCTCACAGATGTGAAAAATTCCATCGTATGTCTATGGCAAAGAAGTGGAATTTGAAAGTGATCATAAACCATTTGAAAGTATCTTCAAGAAATCACTGCACAAAGCTCCACCCAGGTCCCAGCGAATGCTTCTAATACTTCAAAGATACAGCCTGAAAGTAGCATGCAAACCAGGTAAAGAGTTGCACATTGCTGATGCACTGAATGAGCACACGAAGACTTACTACATCAGGAGTTAGAAGTAAGCTAGATAACATTGGCTGCCTTTGTCTGATGAAAAGCTGACAATCTTCTGCTATGCAAAAGCTGCTGATCCAGAAATGCAACTACTGTGCAACATGACCATTGATGGATGGCCTATTGAAAGTGGCGCTGCCCCAAAAGAGATTCAAGCATATTGGACATTTAAGGAAGACATTAGCTTTGTATAAGGACTCCTTTTAAAATCTGCAAAACTCATTGTTCCAAACCAATTAAGACCAATTAAAAGCAAAAATCACGAATCATACCTTGGAGTTGTAAAATTCAAAAAAAGAGCCAGATATGTTTTATATTTGCATGTAACCCAAATTGAAGAATTTGAATCAAAATGGTCAGTGTGCAATTAACACAAGAACAACAATCCAAAACAACCATTTACACAGTATCGCATCCACTACCAGGTAGACCGTGGTCAAAGACTGGCACAGATCTATTCCCATACAATGGTTCAGTGTACTTAGTACATTCTTTGTAGAATTAAATTCGATTTTGTGGTCTGCGCCGCATTGAAGTGAAGCTTGGATGACTCGCATAAGAGATGACTCGTGCTATCTTATCTCTGAAGCACACTGTAGTGCCCTGGGTTCTTCCATTGTGCTGCGAAGATGCATGTTTCACTTATGTAATTGTGCTGAACAATAAATGTAGCTGTTGAATACTTCATTTTTAACTTAACTTAATTTCAGTAGCATACTATAATTTCTTAATACTGTGAAAAGTAGAAAAAAATAAGTATTGTAAAGAGAGTAGTTGTAATTTGTTACTTTCCACTGCATCCAGATCATGTGAAATTGTCTGGTCACAGGTCATAGATTTATTGTGTCCATTTTAATAATTTTTGTAAGTTATTGACACATGTTCTTTGACAAATACATAGTACTATAAGTTGTTATTTATGACTTCACATGTTTGTGTTAGTCTAATAATTTGTGGTTTTACTGTTTTATTTGAATGGTAGTAACATTCTGCTTTGATGATTATTATTGAGAAAAATTATACTTACATTTAATCAAAGAAGTGAAAAGTGAAAAGTAATTAAAATGAGGACCAACTTACAAAACTGCAGTCATTCATAATAAGTACATTTGCAATTATCTACATTTCTAAATTGAATTGGTCACTCATGCAGAATGAGTGACTCAAGCACATGGATTACTTGTTTGATACAATGAAAATGTATTTTGTGTGTATTGGCTGTCCTTTCCCCGCCAAACACGGAATTTTCCGGGTTTTATGAAAAAACGCTTTACCGCCAAACACGGAATTTTCCGGGTATCCGTGTTTTAGGTGGTATACGGTAAGGAAGACCCGCGCGCATGTTTTGAAAGAGTACGCAACTCTTTGATCAAAGAAACAGACTGCGATCGTCTCAAACGTGAAGTGGAACACCATACTAATACTAAAGCACTTGTTTGATAAAAATGCCTTTTTATCAGCTTTTTGTCCGAAATGTTGTTTTTGACAAAACCTACCTCTGTTCAAGTGGCAATAAAAAAAGAACAAATGAAGATAAAATAAAATCTTTTTTTTTGCCTAAAAGCAGAGGCTCAGATCTTTATTTTGATATATAGCATCTTCATATACTCATGGAAGAAAATATTCTGCGGGCCATTAAAGTTTAGCGAAAATCATCAAAAACCCTGGCGGTGGCTGGCAACTTTTTTTAAAAACGCTGGCGGGGAAAGAGTTAAGGCTAATGATTTCTGCATAAGAACAAAAAGCTTGGTAAGTGAACAATTGTGGTCTTTTAAATGAATCAAACAGTATACAGTATATTGTAACAAATAATACCTCTTATGCTTGTCTTTCAGATAAGAGTTCCCCACCTCTGCATTACTCAGTGTCAGCACTAATAACATGTTGCAAAACATTTCTTTGCACTTGCATGGTCTTTTCACGCTCAGTGATGTAATACCCTATCAAAGCCTGGGGAGAGCACTTAGATATAATGCAGCCGAAGCACAGGGCCAACCTTGCACAAGTCCTGGGTGGGGAGAGCATGAGTAGACTGTGTCCTGATATGGAGGGAGCGGGTGGTGATAGATAATGTTGTGACAGCTGTTTCTTGCTGAGTTTTTTCTGCCCCAGGTCAAGGAGTGGAGTGGTGTTGAGTCAGCATAGCCATGATGCTGTGATTTAAGTCCTGTGTCTCAACAGTAAATCGATCTGGAGTGGAAGAGCCTGAATGGTAAGTAGCAGAGAAGCGAATCCAGCAAGGTTTTCCTCGCACCCAGGCAGCACATTGCACTTTCTGACAGAACAAGCCTAACACTCCCAAAAGCCTATTCAAGCTCATCTAATTCCTTAGGTAAATCACTACAGAATATGTCTAACCAAGAGTCTTGTGCTGTGATACAAGTGAAAACAATTATTCGCTCTCTTGTGCAATAACATCTAAAGTGAACTATAGCCATTTCTAGGATGATTTTTCTCTTAAAAACAAAAACAATTAAGTTATGCTGCTATAAACACCAGCCAGACATAGCAACTTTGGCCCAACCAATTGTGTGAGTATGAAGTTGGACTATTTGTTTGTCCAACCACTGGAGGTGGAGTGTTCAGGAAACCTGTTTGAAAATAGTGGCAGGGAAATTGCACACTTCATCTTTATAGTGACAATTAATCTGACACAAACATTGCTGCTCACAAGAACAAGATGCTTCCATGATTTGACTAGAGTGAGACTGCTCTGTGGTGATGACTTTGCAGATATTCTAATGATCTGTTTCAAGTTAATAAGACTACTACATAAGGAACTATTACAGCTTTTTTGGTTGGTACTATTTCCAAAATATTATTAATTGTATTAATTCCAAAATTTACACAAATGCTCAAGGTAGACAATGTAACAAAATTACTTTTGTTTTTAATTTTGCTATCGTATAGAATTTGTCAAGATAAATATCTGTGTGCTTTGTACAGTACTGACACATTTGTTTTTTTTTTGTTTTTGCCTAGGAGCGTAATGCTTTATTCTTGTATGATTGCAAGGAGGCTGATAACTAATAACTGTTATTAGCTTAGCTATGTAAACTGTGTTTGTTGCTGTCTTTCCTGGTCAGTGATGTGTGATCTTTTTCATTCCAGGTCAGTGCAAGTCAGACTCAGAGTGTTTCTCACATTAAGCAATCAGCATTCATTACACCCCAGTGCTGGTACTGTGATAACACGTATAAACTGGCCCTTCAAATGACAATTCATTCAATGTCTATCTTTGTACATTCAAATAGCTTTGTAACGCAAAAGTTCTATTTTATACTTTTTAAAGGGACCCAAAAATGAAAATTCTCTCATTATTTACTCACCGTCATGCCAACCCACTTTCTTATGATGAACACAAATGAAGATTTTTATACAACTATTTCAGCTCTGTAGGTCATCACAATACAAGTACATGGGTTCCAAATCTTTAAAGCTGCAAAAAGCACATAAAGGCAGCATAAATGTAATCAATAAGTTTCAGTGGTTTAATCTAAGTTTGTCCCAATACCAATTAGTTTTTGTTTTTGAGAATGAGTATGAGTATGATACCTGCCCCCCCCCCAAAAACCCCTTATCAACAGTTTATTTAAATGTCATCAACATAATGGTGTTTAAATAAAATAAATGCATTAAAACTGTAATCAAATGAAAGTATACAAGCACTTGAGCACAAATTGGATCCAATTCCAATACCAGTATCGGTATCAGGACATCCCTAACTTCAGAAGCAATATGGTAGATGTGGGTGAGAAACAGTCCTTTTTTTCTATAAATTCAATAACATTTTTGTTTGCTGTTTTTGGCTTGTTTGTAATAATTTTTTTCTGGGGTAGGATACTGGAATCTTTTTCATCGATATCATGATGTATCATTGCCTGGTTTACAGTGGGTCAGTAATGAAAGCAAATGGATTATAGGGGTTGGAGGGAGATGATCAGCTGTTCCCTTTACAAAAGGCTTCACTACGATGTTGCGCTGCTAAGCGCTACGGGGAACAGCTTTCGCTGTGAGCCGAGCTGAATAATGTGTGGAACACGTCAATGGACATTGACCGGAATTTATAGCCTCGGCTGATGTAATCATTAGATGCACCTGAGGCCAGGCTATAAATGGATACGTCACCAGGTGTCGTCAGAAACTCTTTTTTCAGAGCGATTCTGTTTCTGTGTGTTTCACACACCCTGTCAAAACTTTCTTTCCTCTGTTAGGAGTTAGAATCAGTTAGACAGTGTGCAGTGAACTTTGTTCTTTGTTCTCTTTTCTCTTCTGTTTAGAAAATATTATATATATATATTTCTAAAAAAGAGAGAATGACTGAAAGCCACAAACGGTGTGTGTTCCCCTCTTCTCGCTCTATAGCTGAAGACGACACACATCAGTTTTTGCTGTTTGTTTGGGAGCACGCTGCTCTCGCGTTGCAGCAGGGTGGGTGCGAGCACTGCGATTTGCTTTAACAGGCAGAGTGCGTCGTGATCGCCTCGCTTGCTTCCGGGAGTCAGCACTCTCGAAAAGAAGATCGTTCGTGGGGCTCTTGCATGGTTTTGGCTGAGGAGCAAGAGACGGGTTGATCCCTTTCTCTCACTCTCTCCCCAAACCCAGCTGTTTCTTCACATGATCTCGACGCTTCTCGGATCATGAGGTGGATCGCTATTCTCTTCCCGCCTCCGAGCTTTCCGTCCGCAATAAAAAATCTATGGAGGAATTGCTCGATGTTGTTACTCGTGCGGTTGCCAGATTGGTCTGGCCACGCGAAAAAGAGACCCCCAAACGCTCCAAATTAGGAGATAGATTTTATCTTCCAGTCTAAGGAAGGGAACGCCTCATGGGTTCCTTCCCTTCTTCTCCATGAGCTTTTTCGCTCATGGAGAACCCCTAAAAAAATAAAATAAATAAAAATAAAAAATATATATATATATATATATATATATATTTTCTTCCTGTGTTCACATACCCTCGACGTCATTATATTCGACTGTCGTGGGTGCTGAGGCACGGCGGTATTCAGTGATGCCGCCGGTCGAAGAGACGCTATGGCTATCTCTGCCGGGCTCGGCATCATCACTTAGAAGCCCTCTCTCCCTCAAAGCCTTGTAGGACAACCTCCACTTTAGTGGGAAGGGCTTATCAAGCAGCAGGTCAGGCTGGTGCTGCTCTGCACACTATGCTGTTTTACAGGCGTACCAGGCTGACCCCCTGGACGACCTGAGTGTGGGTTCTGCGCTTGACGAGCAAGCCGCAGACCCGCCTCGGTCCTGACTGAAGGGAGGCTCAAAAACAAAGCGTGGCGAGTCGTGCTCCTCCTCCCAGGGATTGGGGACAGTCTCGCTGCCCTCGCCAGCCCCGAAGCAAGACCCAAGAGAAAACCCCGAAGGTCTTGCACCTAGATTAGGGGGTAGCTCCCCTCGGGACGGGGCGCGTGTTTCACTTCACCCCTCCCGGTACCCCCTCGAAGCCCCCCATTCCCGTCACCTCTTGGTGTTTCGGGTTGCAGAGGCTTCCATCAAAATTGGGTGTTTTCGCTGTTCCTGCATCTTATTCAGGACGCGAAACACCCAACAACCCCTCAACAGGAAGTGTTAAAATATAATACCCATCTCAGAGATCCTGGCAGCGTGGAAACTCCTGCCGGATATATTCTTTTTGTGGGTCTTATAAGGGCGTCAGGATTTAATTCACTCGCCGTTTTTCCGTGTTTCAACAGCGTGTTCTCACTACCGTAAACCGGATTTCTTTTTTTGTAAAAACAAAAACTCATTCTCCTGGTTAAAGGGGCCATGGTATGTGTTCCCCTTCCAGAGAGAGAGTTAGGTTATTACACTAAATACTTCCCGTTACCCATGGAGGGTGAGGGGTGGCGTCTGGCTTAGATCTTAAAGCAAGTCCAAGATGATGCCTGTCAAGACGGTCGTGTCTCAAGCCCTACAACTCGTTTGGCTGGTCACCATCGATCTTATGACGCACTTCTATACATCATTTAGAAGTTCTGCCACAACATGGAAAGTTCCTGAGGTTCACTTCCGAGGGCGAAGTCTTCCAGGGTCAGGTTCTTTCACTCAGCCTAGCCATTTTTACCCGCACATTCACAATGCATGATGTAGCGCTGGCTCCTTGCGACTCCGGGGCATCTGCATTCTGAATTATGTAGACGACTGGCTGATCCTAGCGCAGTTCCAGGAACTGGCAGTTCAGCACAGGGACATCGTCTTAGCTCATCTGTTTCTCTGGGGTTGAGGCTCAACGCCAAGAAAAGCGTCCTCTCTCCCACTCAGAACACTGTCTATCGGGGCATCGTATGGAGTTCAATCTCAATGTGGGCACAACTGTCTCCCGCTAGGATTGAGTCCATTTAGATCACCCTGAGCAAAGTCAGGCTAGGTCAAGGTTGCACTGTTATCAGTATCAACGATTTCCAGGTCTCAGGGCGAATGCGTCCACAGTGATCCCTCTGGACCTTCTGCTCATGAGACCGTTTTTGTTGTGGCCAAAAGCCAGGGGATTCTTCCAAGGGCCAAAACCCCTAGGCTAAATAGGGTTACACGCCTCAGGCTTCGTTCCCTTTCTATGTGGTTTAGACCCTGGTTTTCTGCCTTGGGTCCCACTCTAGGTGCATCTTGTTGTCGCAGGCTGCTAACGACAGACGCCTCCCTGATGGGCAGGGTAGCGGCCTTAAGTGGTCGTCCAGCTTAAGGGGATAGGAGGGTCGTCAGCTCGGTTGTCACAGTCACTGTCTCGGGTTGATGGCTGTATTTCTGGCCCTGAAATACCTCCTCCTGAGGCTGCCATGTCTTGGTGCGGGTGGACAATGCAGCGGTAGCCTCTTACATAAATCATCAAGGAGACCCACGTTCTTGTCAGCTGTATTTCTGACATGTTGTGTTCTCCTTAGGGCCCAGGGCAAGCTCCTGTCACTCAGGTCTGTTATATCCCTGGATGCCCGTATATGGGAGCAGATTTACGGTCCAGACAGAAAATACCAACGGGGGAGTTAAGAACTCCACCCTAAGGTAGTAGTTGCCCAGAGTTCGCCAGCAAGGGTTTTTGCCTCTTACTGATAGCACCGCACTGGCCGAACAGGGCTTGGTTCTCGGAGCTAATCTCTTCCCTCGATGGCTCGCCTTTGGCGATGCCGAACAGGAAGGAGCTTCTGTCTCAGGCACAGGGCAATATTTCATCCCTGCCCCAAATTGTGGAATCTTTCATGTTTGGCCCCTAAGGGTACCAACTGAGGGACACAGGGCTCTCTCCTGAAGTTATCGAGACCTTTTTAAATGCCGGGCTTTTTCCACTTGGAACAAGTTTGGGTGAGATCTTAGGGCAGAAGAGGACCTCTTCGCCTCTATGAATAGCGCAATGTCTCCTCTACTTCTCCCTGAAATCATCCAGCCCCCTTGGGTCTGGACGTTAAGACACATACATGACCCAGAATGCGTCTGTATGCGTTTCTTTCCCCGGTTTCTCTGCTCCCGGGAGCCTTGGCAATGTTCACCAGCAAGGGTCTTGCCTCCTATTAATGGCGCTGCGCTGGCTGAACAGGATATGGTTCTTGGAGTTAATATCTCTCCTTGACGGCTCGCCTTGGGCGATTCCGAACAGGTAGGACCTTCTTTCTCAGGCTCGGGGGACATATTCATCCCCGGCCCAAATTGTGAAACCTTTCATGCTTGGCCCCTGTAGGGTACCAACAGGGCTTTCTCCTGAAGTTATCGAGACCATTTCAAGTACTAGGGCTCCCTCCCTTGGAACTGATCTGAGTAGATTTTATAGGGCAGAAGATTACCTCTTCGCCTCTGTTGATAGCGCAATGTCTCCTCTACTTCTCCCCGAGTCACCCAGTCCCCCCCCTCGGGGGTGCTGATCGTGGTGGCGCATACATGGCACAAATGCTCCTGCATGCGTTTCCTTCTAATAAGTTCAAATTACAGAACCAGCTAACTGCCAGTTTGCTTCAGTTCTGGATTTTCTGTGGAAAGAACTGTCAGCGGGCACTTGCCTCGCCACTGCCAGGTTCTATGTGTCTCCCACTTCGGCTTGCCACGCCTTGGTGGGCGGGGTGCCCTCTAAGAGGCATCCTTGCTAGTACCTCTTCATAGGGTAAGACCCCCCTTTTTAAAACCTCTAGAGTCAGCGTTTGGTAGACTTTTGACTCTCAAGATGGTTTTTCATATGGCAATTACGTCTCTAAGGAGACTTGGGTACCTACAGGCTCTGTCTCTTTTGCCGGCCTGTTTTGAGTTGCCCCAGGTAGGACCAAGAGCATTCTTTGCACCCTCACCCTGACTACCTGCCCAAGGTGCCTTTCTCGACCCTTGGCCAGTCATTCTCTAAGCCTTCTGCTCCCTGCCGTTTGTAATGCCGGAGCAGCTAAAGACTACTCAGACTTTGTCCAGTCTGTGCCCTTCAGAATTATGTCCACCGCATTTGCTAGTGGCGTAAAGTCAGGGCAGCAGTTCTTCACTTTGAAGCCGTGACCGGGTTGTCACTTTGGGTGAGAGACCTTACTGCCCGGGCCTACGAGGCGCGCATTCAAGCTTCGCCAGTAGGTTTTAGGGCGCACTCTTCCAGAGGGCTCTCCTCCTCTAAAGCCTTGGCTAGAGGTCTCCCTCTGCAGCAAGTTTGTGGTGCGGCAGGTTGGTCCTCTCCGCGCACATTCATTAAACTTTTATAGTTTGGATGTTCTTGCCACTCTTGGCTGTTACGCCCTAGAGTTGACACCGAACAAGTTTGTGGTGCGGCAGGTTGGCACTCTCCGCACACTCTAATCACATTTTATGGTTTAGATGCTTTGCTACTCCGGACTCTTATGTCCTTGAGTCGACATCTCAGCCCATGCCTAAACAAGTTTGTGATGCGGCAGGCTGGTCCTCTCCGCTCACATTCATCAGTTTTTATGACAAGTTTGTGTTGCGATAGGGTTCTCTTCGCACACATTCATCAAACTTTATGGGTTAGATGCTTTGCTACTCTGGGCTCTTAGGCCCTTGAGTCGACATCTCAGCTCATGCCTGAACAAGTTTGTGATGCGGCAGGCTGGTCCTCTCCGCTCACATTCATCAGTTTTTATGACAAGTTTGTGTTGCGATAGGGTTCTCTTCGCACACATTCATCGAACTTTGTGGGTTAGATGCTTTGCTATTCTGGGCTCTTATGCCCTTGAGTCGACATCTCAGCTCATGCCTGAACAAGTTTGTGATGTGGCAGGCTGGTCCTCTCCGCTCACATTCATCAGTTTTTATGACAAGTTTGTGTTGCGATAGGGTTCTCTTCGCACACATTCATCGAACTTTATGGGTTAGATGCTTTGCTACTCTGGGCTCTTATGCCCTTGAGTCGACATCTCAGCTCATGCCTGAACAAGTTTGTGATGCGGCAGGCTGGTCCTCTCCGCTCACATTCATCAGTTTTTATGACAAGTTTGTGTTGCGATAGGGTTCTCTTCAGCACACATTCATCGAACTTTGTGGGTTAGATGCTTTGCTACTCTGGGCTCTTATGCCCTTGAGTCGACATCTCAGCTCATGCCTGAACAGGTTTGTGATGCGGCAGACTGGTCCTCTCCGCACACATTCATCAAAAAATTAATGGTTTAGATGTTTATGCTACTCCGGGCTCTTATGCCCTTGAGTCGACATCTCAAGCTCATGTCTGAGACCTCTCGCGTTTTGTGAGTACACTGCACAACCGTAGGGGTCCGGACAGCCCCAATTGCGGTGGCGTGGGTACTGCGTTCCTCGTGAGCGCTTAGCAGCGCAACATCTTAGTGAAGCCTTTTGTAAAGGAACGCCTCGGGTTACATGTGTAACCCTTGTTCCCTGAAAAAGGCGAACGAGATGTTGCGCTGCTTTGCCGCACTGGGACGTCCCAGGACTGCTCTTCAAAAAGAAGTATCTGACGACACCTGGTGACGTATCCATTTATAGCCTGGCCTCAGGTGCATCTAATGATTACATCAGCCGAGGCTATAAATTCCGGTCAATGTCCATTGACGTGTTCCACACATTATTCAGCTCGGCTCACAGCGAAAGCTGTTCCCCGTAGCGCTTAGCAGCGCAACATCTCATTCCGCCTTTTTCAGGGAACAAGAGTTACACATGTAACCCGAGACGTTTGGCCTGTTTCGTGGGAAACTGGGAAAGTCCCTGTTCTCCCTATGGCCAGTCTGCCCCTGAATGTCATTATGCAGTGTGTTGTTAATACATTAGTTAGAGTCTGTGTTTGTGCTTTTGTTGTGTTACATGGATTAATTACTTATTTTCATTTATTATCTACAGGTATTGGCCTTTGAAAAGATGGATTCATTGTTAGCTCAACCATTATTAACGCCCAGGCTACAGCTTGGCCTGCATGATGAAAGAGCAAATTATTGTGATGTTATATGGACATATATTCACAGCTGTGGGACTGAGGGCTTCTCTTTGTAACTGAGGTTCTATTTCAGTCTGAATTATTGAACTTCGATAGCCAAGTGCATCTTGGTTCACCTTTGTCTGTCAGACATTAGCTACACATTGTTTTGACTGAAGTCGTCATGGCATAGAATTGACTTAAAATTGAATTTCTAGCACAAAAAATTTTTCAATTTTTAAAAGAAGCTTCCTAGTGAAAAGAGGATCAACAATGAAATGGCTCTCTGGAATACTTGATTCTGATTGGTCAATTGCACCATTCAGCTGTCAAAAATTTCTAAATAATGACCACTGTCCATAGCAACACTTCATAACTGACTTCTCATCTGGGCTAAGCTTATAAAATTATTTAAACTCAGATCCATATTTTATGTCCATGTATTTTTTTATTTGACATGTAGCAGTGGTATAAGATTATTTTGCGATAATGACTGGCTGGATATGTAATCCTCGCACCCCAAAGTGAATCATGTGTTGTTTTCAGCCTTGGTAATATAGCCACATATAATGTTGGGTATTTATTTGACTTTGCATAGTTTGTTCTTGGTTTTCAGGATGAAGACATGTCAAACAACTTGTCCATGTCAGCATCTGACTAATTTGGCTAGTTCTGCCAAGTTACAGATGAATTTGCATCTAAATTTGCATGTGTAACATTTGAAGGATGTGACGAGAGCAGGAAGTGCAGCAAATTTAATGATGAATAAATAAAACAAAAATACAAGACAGGATGAATAAAACATAAACAAACAGCCTCGAACTCGGAGCACAAACTAGATTTACACACGTTACTGACAAAGGATAAACAATAGGGCAATGTAAATACATGGATAAACAAGGTAAATGAAACACAGGTGAGAATCAGTAGGGAACCGCTGGAAGTGATCAAAGCAGGGGGATTATGGGAAGTGTAGTCCGGGGGGAACAGATGACAGAGGCAAAACCAGGGCAGACAACAGTAAATCGTAACATAACCATGGGCATTGGCTCGTTGGCTGTGGCAGGCGTGGACTTGTTGGCGATGAAACACAGGTGAGAACCAATAGGGAACGGCTGGAAGTGATCAGAGCAGGGGATTATGGGAAGTGTACTCAGGGGGGAACAGAAGACAGAGGCAAAACACAGGGCAGACAACAGTGAATCGTGACGGCATTTAAAGTTTGACTGGTTTATAAAGCATGTTTATTTTGCTACCCTAACTTTGTACAATTATTTGGTTAGTTGCATTTTGCTATTTGCATTTGCTGTGTGTAAACTTTTCAGAACACTGTGACCCAGTTGAAAACCACTGATCTAAAAAGCATTTGACTGCACTGCCAGCAGTTAGCAACAATGATAATTTGTCCAATCTGTAAGAAATTGCACCATTACAAGTGTCAGCAAAACACGTGCGTCCCAAACCGCACACTTCTACAGTATTCTACATCGTAATTTTGAAGTTTAAGTGGTGCAAGTAGTATGTTAACACTGAAAATGCAACAAAAAGAAGTGTACTATTGGTGCATCCCAAAATATACAATTTTGTACTATTCTACGTCTTTGTTAAGTATTATTGTTGCAAAAGTATGCAAACACTGAAAAAGCAACAAAAAGAAGTGTACCATTGCTACATCCCAAAACGCACACTTCTGCACTACTCTACACCATTTTGTAGTGTAAGTAGTGCGAGTTGTATGTTTACACTGAAAATGCAACAAAAAGACGAAGTGTGGAGTGTTGGACACTTCATGCACTCAGCATTCTCGGCTTGTAGTACATAGTGGAAAGAGGGGGTTATCTGGCTATGTTGCTGGTCTGACAAAGCAATTGCAAAAAATAGATAATGTGGCAAACTAGCAAAACAGTAGAGACAGCACCTTACAAATGTGTGTTGAATGTTTAACCATCGCCAATGCAGTATGAATATCTTCATTATTCTGTGTTAAACTGAGTAGTAACACATCACGTGTTTAAAACGCCCTTTCCATCACTGTTAAATGACGAATGCTTCAGTGTAATAAAAAATATTAAGTGTTTCATTTAAGATGATGATACACTTTGAAAATTCATACACTACATGGCTGAGTTCACAGTGTATTCTGTAAGCACATTGTGTGTAGTGCGTCATTTGGGAAACAGCATATGTATCCTAATGATTCACTTCTTGGGCCGTCAAAATGGAGTGTGGAATGTTGGACACTCCATGTACTCAGTGCTTGCGGATTGCCGTTCGTGGTGGAAGGGGCGGTGTCTGGCTATGCTGCTTGCCTGACAAAACAATTGTAAATAATGGAGAATGTAGCAACTAGCGAAACTTCAGTGAAAACAGCACAAATGTAAATCTAATGCTTTACCATCAACCAATGCTGTGTGAGTATGTACGTTGTTTGTAATACAAATTGTTGTACTGAGGTTGGACAACATGCTAAAGCTAGTGACAACACAATGCATGCATTTGAAATGTCACTTCCAACAGCTGTTAAACTGTGAATGATTCTGTGGAGTAAAAAACATTAAGTGTTCCATTTAGGATGATACCACACTGAAAATTCATTGTTCCCTTTCCCTAATCTATGCATTTTTATTACTTTATCTCTAACTTCTGTGGAATTCTCTTTGGTCTTTATTTTCCTTCAGATTCACAGCCTGACCAATGATCCTTCAACAATGTTTTTTTTTAATTCAGAAAATGTGATTGCAACCGGTGGATGCCAATTAATGCCAATTTGTTTTATTGGTGTAACCTGGCAGCTTCCACAACACAGGTGTTGAATACTTATGCAAGCAAGACTGTAACTGTATGTGTAGATGATGTCCATCCTCCACTGCTCCGTTGCATCAAATAAACATATGATCATGTTGTTCAGTCTTTCACATGTTTTTAGATCTTCCAATAACTTTTATTCCATCTTTATTTTGTCATATTTTGAAAGTTTCTCTTCACCTTTCACATTATCCACTAGCAGACTTGACTAAGCGTAAACATGATACTGAAATTGGCTGATTGGCTTGACTGGTTACTCTGATAATGATTGGTTATGAACATGGAAGGAGATAAATGTATTTTGCCTCTGTTTGGTCTTTATTAGATTATTTTTGAATGGAAGCAGATGCCGTTGCACCATTTAAATATCCATTTTGATTGGTCAATTTACTAATGAGTGGAGGCTGTATGCTGTCAGCCTCCTCTGGCACTCATACAGATTCATACAGTAATTTAATCTCACCAGTCTACCGTACATGAAAGAAAAATAAATAGAAAAACATATTCTACCATTAAAGACATCTGAGTTGTGTATGTTAGTAGGTAAACTGATTAAAACAATGTTTATTTTTAATATATTCTTGAGGAGGCTCTGCCTCCCTTGCCTCCTATGACCAGCCGATGCTGAATACAAATACATGTGAGGTGAAGTGCACAGTTTTTTTTTTTATGTCAAAATACTTTCTCCTATTCATGATGTATATTCAGAGACAACTATAAGTAGCCTAACCCATTAATAAATGTATTTTCTCTATAAATAAATAAATGAAAACACTCTTCTCTGTAGCATGCTTTGAAGCATTATCAAAACATTGATCGATTTTCTTTTTTTGAGCATCACAACCAGCTCGATTTTCATTTTTTGAGCTTCACAACCAGCCAAACATAGCAACACTGTCCCAACCAATGGTGATCAAAACATAACCAAATTAATGCAGTAATTATAGAGAAAACTGACAAATTTATTAAAGTGTTCAGTGTCCGTTGAATTGGTCTTGGTCTTTGTGCTTTGTGAATGAGGTGCAGTGCCTCTACAAAAGATAGAGATTACATATGCTGTAGGTTAATATGCAGAGTCAGTGTTCCAGAGCAGTGCTGATGCCTGTCAGATGCCACTGTAGATCTTTGCTCCCACTTTGTGCATATACAATGTGTGTGTGTGTGCGTGCGTGCATGTGCGTGCGTGTGTGTGTTGAAAAGAAAGAAACAAAAGAAAGAAAGACAGAGAGCAATGTAGGACCAGGAGGGTACTTCCCAAGCTCAGAATGCTTCTGAAGACATATACTTAAGAGCTTAAACTGTTCTGATTCATATTGTCCATCAAGCTGTTTAAGTAATTGTTCCAGCAGACAGACATTAAGCACATGGACTGTTTGTTCCCATACACTGTTTTTTGTTCTTGCAGAGTACCCTGGAGGGTTCTGCCATCTGTTAAAGTGGAAGTTCACCCAAAGTTGAAAATTTTGTCATCATTGAGTAACCCTCATGTTGTTCATGCTGTATTTTATCCATTCGTCTGTGGAACACAAAAGGAGATCATAGGCATAATGTTAGTCTCAGTCACCAATCACTTTCAATGTGTGTAAAAAAAAATATGCAATTAAATTGAATGGTGACTGAAGATAATATTTGGCCTATTATCTCTCTGTTCCACAGAGGAGAGTACATAATGCAATGTTGGGACAATATGAGTAAATGATCACAGAATTGTAGAGATATCCCTTTAACAGATTGCTGTTACATTATAGAAAAAATAAAGATCTATCAAAAACTGCACTAGTATAAGAGAAAGTGACATAGCTACCGGATAAGCAAATGTGTTAGTTAGCTATTTTGTTAGCTGAAGTTGCATTTTAAACAAATCATCTGTGACAAAAACTAAACAAAAACCCCAAATCTAATTATAATTTTGACCAGCTTGCACACAACATTTTTGATGTTAAGACAGTAAATGATTCTGCACTAAATGTGGCACTCAATAACAAATTAGTAAACAACTGTAGATATTTTAAAACTGAACTTATGTTAATGAGATGCTGCTAAGGCTAGAGTCCTTAGAAGCCTTGGATAATTAGTTTGATTATAAAGCTGATCAATTAAAAAAAATAAGTTGACATTCTCGTGATCCACACATGAATGCTGACTTCATTAAATATTCCAGTAATGTGTAATCTGGCTCAAAAGCCAAAGACTTTATCCAATATGACTGAATCAGTCCCAAATAATTATGGTAGCAGTAAGTTCTTCCCTTAACCTAGCCTTGTACATACATGACAGGCACTCTGACCTAATCATGCTTTTTTGTTCTGGTCACATCCACCGTCTAGCTATCACTCAATGATAAGTCAATGATTATCTTTAGTACTGTCACCAACAGATGTTGCACATAAAAGAGGTTGACATGTTACATGCATGTCCTGTAGGACATGTACAGGACATGCATGTAATGTTATAAAGCCTTTGGTATTCACACATAGCCATCCAGGAGTATAGTGTGGTTTTTGAACAAATTCTAGGCTTACATTAAATATTAGTTTTAGGTGCACTCAGTAAAATGTATGCCCAGTTACAGAGGATTATCAAGATAAACCGAGTAATATTAAGCTGTTCATATGATCTCAACATGACGGCACTCATGCATGTGCACTCAGCACCATATGTAGAATAGAGCAACTTTTTCCTTAAGACGGATACCTATGAGTGTTCATACATACATACTGTGTGTGTGTGTGTGTGTGTGTGTGTGTGTGTGTGTATATATATATATATATATATATATATATATATATATATACACACTCACCTAAAGGATTATTAGGAACACCTGTTCAATTTCTCATTAACGCAATTATCTAATCAACCAATCACATGGCAGTTGCTTCAATGCATTTAGGGGTGTGGTCCTGGTCAAGACAATCTCCTGAACTCCCAACTGAATGTCAGAATGGGAAAGAAAGGTGATTTAAGCAATTTTGAGCGTGGCATGGTTGTTGGTGCCAGACGGGCCGGTCTGAGTATTTCACAATCTGCTCAGTTACTGGGATTTTCACACACAACCATTTCTAGGGTTTACAAAGAATGGTGTGAAAAGGGAAAAACATCCAGTATTGTCCAGTACGAAAATGCCTTGTTGATGCTAGAGGTCAGAGGAGAATGGGCCGACTGATTCAAGCTGATAGAAGAGCAACTTTGCCTGAAATAACCACTCGTTACAACCGAGGTATGCAGCAAAGCATTTGTGAAGCCACAACACGCACAACCTTGAGGCAGATGGGCTACAACAGCAGAAGACCCCACCGGGTACCACTCATCTCCACTACAAATAGGAAAAAGAGGCTACAATTTGCAAGAGCTCACCAAAATTGGACAGTTGAAGACTGGAAAAATGTTGCCTGGTCTGATGAGTCTCGATTTCTGTTGAGACATTCAGATGGTAGAGTCAGAATTTGGCGTAAACAGAATGAGAACATGGATCCATCATGCCTTGTTACCACTGTGCAGGCTGGTGGTGGTGGTGGTGTAATGGTGTGGGGGATGTTTTCTTGGCACACTTTAGGCCCCTTAGTGCCAATTGGGCATTGTTTAAATGCCACAGCCTACCTGAGCATTGTTTCTGACCATGTCCATCCCTTTATGGCCACCATGTACCCATCCTCTGATGGATACTTCCAGCAGGATAATGCACCATGTCACAAAGCTCGAATCATTTCAAATTGGTTTCTTGAACATGACAATGAGTTCACTGTACTAAAATGGCCCCCACAGTCACCAGATCTCAACACAATACAGCATCTTTGGGATGTGGTGGAACGGGAGCTTCGTGCCCTGGATGTGCATCCCACAAATCTCCATCAACTGCAAGATGCTATCCTATCAATATGGGCCAACATTTCTAAAGAATGCTTTCAGCACCTTGTTGAATCAATGCCACGTAGAATTAAGGCAGTTCTGAAGGCGAAAGGGGGTCAAACACAGTATTAGTATGGTGTTCCTAATAATCCTTTAGGTGAGTGTATATAAAACTTACCTATATAAAGTGGTTGGTGAGTCTATTTAGTCTCACCAACCACTTTATATAGGTTCACCTACTTGTTCATGCGATTATCTAATCAGCCATCTAATCTAATCAAATTTTTTCCCATTCTGATGGTTGACGTGAAAATTAACTGAAGATCCTGACCTGTATCTGAAATATTTTATGCATTGCACTGCTGCCACACAATTGGCTGATTAGATAATCGCATGAGTAAGTAGGTGTACAGGTGTTCCTAACAAAGTGCTAAGTGAGTGTATATATACACAGCATATTGAGTGCACCTTTAAAGTTACAAGGGTTTTAATATACTCTCAGATATGGTTGTAATACACACATATAGTACATACATAAGGTGGATATCTCATATCCACAACTTAACAGCCAAGGATTTAAAGGCTTCCAAAGCCACATACCTCTAGAATACAAGTAGAATGTTTTAGTGTCGTCACGGTACCAAAATTTCAGTAGTCGGTACCAATACCAGTGAATTTTCACTTTTATTACCAAATTTAACAAATTAACAGCTGAACTAAGAACAAAAATATGCCATTGAGCAACACTTCAAGTTAAATATATTATTCTTTAATTATAACAAAACTGAACAATGTATGCTTAAAATATTTTTGAACACATATAAGATTTGCTTCAACTTTTACTTTAAGTTTTTACCAAGTACTAAACAAAAAACTAAATAAACAAGCATACCATAGAATGAATAAAAAACTATTTCCAAACTAATGAGCAAAGTGCTCTCATATTAATAAAGCTGCATATTGCCATATTGCAGAAATGCACAGTGAAATATATTATGATTAAATAAGTCTATTCTTATCTAGCTGCATGAAGCATCCGCGCTCGAGGGAAGAGCGTCCCCCGAGGCAGAGTCTCTCTCAGCCGGGTGCAGTTTCTATCTCTCCCCCTTAGATCGGGACATTCACGCAACTCATAGAAGAGGCGCGTAGAGTTTATAATTATTAACATGAGCTGCTTCTGTATTACTTGAACTTTAATAAAGCTATAACACATTAAAATAACTGCATTTAAGATGTAACGCATGTTTCCTTTTAAGAGCTCCGCTTATTCCACAACGAGAGTGCTTATGAATTGATTATTTTTTTTTATTTTTTATAATTCCCTAATACTTTGGGATCTACATAAGATGAAGCTGTGAAATTTTAGAGTGCATCTGGACTGATCTGTGTAATTCTTCTCCATCAGGCGTGATCTGCAGTGTGCTATCACACGTCATCATTACAGTTACGTTAAATGAGATCAAACGACTATTAGACAACATTTTCTCTAAAAAAAAAATTTCCGACATTGTCCGTAATGTCGACTAAACGTTTCAGCCCTAATGCAAATGATAATATGCTTTTAAACTCACCTGCTTTATTTGCTTGAATAAATCCAGGTGTCTGTCTTTCAGGTGCTTTATTAGGTTTGACATGTTTCCTCCTTTCGTCAGAAAACTGTGAAAGCAGCGTTTACAAATAGGTTTTTGCTGATCTATGATGTTTCCCTTTTCATTAGCCTCAAATCCAAAGAATTTCCAAACCTGGCTTTTTCCACTTTTCTTTTCGACAAGATTAAGTTGAGGCTCCGCAGCAGCAGCTACTTTGCTTGTCGTCATCTTTTGCTTGCTGTGAGCGTTCGAAAGACCCGGTACTCGGGTACCTTCAGAAATTCTGGTATTGTAAATTGTTTTTTTGTTTGAGTACCGACCTGGTACTGGAGTACTGGTATTTTTGACAACACTAGAATGTGTCTCTGAAACTGCAAATTGGAAGATTCTCTCTTTCCAATACAAGGAGCGGATGCAGTCATACATTTCCTCTAATGCAACAATTCAGCCACAACCATACTGTTACCTATTCAGCCTATTCTTAATTACTTATGCATGCAGAAATCTGACATTTCCAAACAGTAAAGAAATTGCGAATGCATGAAATCCCCAGCTGTCTTTGATTTAATTAAGCTGAGCTCCCTATCGATTCAGTTCACTTGACATAGCAGTATTGGGGAATTCCTTCTCCGACGGCCTAGTTGAAGCCCTTGTATAATAACAGCAATATTATTATTGCCAATGGTGTTTGAGCCCCGCCCCTTTAGACATACAGTTGGCCTACATAAGCAGGTGCGTGAACACCATTTCTTCATCCTTCAAGTCTGACATCGTCTTGTCTTGACTATGATAATCATTTTGTCTTGAACAGTCCTCTCTTCGCCGTCGACGGACAACCTCCAACGGACGGGACTTCCCTGCAGACACAGACAGGTTGACTCATTGCCTGTACCACTCAGCTCCCCACAGCATTATGGCAGGAGATATTTTATCCTTTTCATATATACTGTTCGTATTAATATGTTGATGTATCACATAAAAGAGCCGCTTGTGTACAACACGTCTTTTTCAAGATGATGTTCAGCAAGTTTTCCGTATGAAAGCGGCACATCCAGCCATTAGATGAAAATGAGAGCTGCGTTTGCTGCTCTCATTGAGACTACCCTCACTGCAAGATCATGAGTCTCCAAACGCTCTGCTCAAGGATCGCCCTCGTTCTGAGGGACGATCCTGCCTCCCATGCACTCCCACCCACCTTTTCTGTGTTAGATCTCAAGGGTTCACACAGTGAGGCACGACAGGGCCATGAGTTTGATTTGGTTGAATTTGAGGAAGACCCTGCGATCCCCTAGACCAATGTTGCGTCTGCACCAGTACAGTATCCGTGTGATGAGGTCTGGCCCTCTATTGAAGTGCACGGCCGTATCACGTTGGTGGTTCTGACGAAGGGGATGATGTTGTGTCCCTCACAGCATCAAATATAAGCAAGTGGTCTACAGAAGATGTCGGCCTCCCTTCCCCCAGTGAGTGTGAGGAGTGTGTGCATGTCACTGATAAAAGCTGATTCGCATCCCCTTGCGGGTGGTTGAGGAGCTCGGTTTATAGTGGTCCCCTCCAGTCGAGCCAGAAATATCTCACCTGGATGAGTGGTCCTGCAGTCTGGTCGCCGATAAAAGACTGCATAAAAGGCAGCGCCATTCTTTCAGCGCCATTCTTTCCGGAGATCCGGCTTGCGTGTTAACTCTCCTCATTAAGTGTTGGCCTTAGAGTCAGAAGGCCACAGTTCAAAACCAGCCGTCGACTCAAGCTGATACGTGCCAAGATAGTCATGATTGTTTCGTGGTGGCCTCAAGATGGTAGGTCACAAAAACTTACCAATGACTCTTCCACTACCCTATTTCATATCAGCGCAGGGCAGAGAAACCTGCCCCCTCTCCTCTGGCTCCGCCAAAGACAGCCAAGCCATCCAATAGTTTCAGTGTTGTGTTCAAATAGAGAACGTTCTTGCTGCGAGATACCACATTCATACGCTGCTCATCCTCACCGGATATGCCTGTATGATAGACAAGGGTGTTCCTTTGTGTTATGTTCACATAAACAATGCTATCACACAATAGAGAAAGCGCTGATTGCATCTGCACGCGCTGCACCTGCTTAAAATGCATGCACATTTATACGCTGTTCTCCTCACCAGTTCACTGGGAGATTGCATGTGTATTATTTCTGATTGATGATTTTCTCACACAATGGAGAAAGCACTGGTTGCATCTGTTCGCACTGCACATGCTCGACACATGCACATTTATATGCTGTTCACTTCTCCTCCTCACCGTAGTTCGCTGGGTTATTGCATGTGTATTGTTTCTGTGTGATGATTTTCACATAAACAATCTTTTCACACAATAGAGAAAGTACTTATTGCATCTGCTCGCTCTGCACAGGCTCGAGATGCATGCACATTTACATGCTGTATGCTTCCCCTTCCTGCTGGGGTTTGCTGGGAGGCTTCACGCAGGCTGTTTCTGTGTTTTGTGTTCACTAAACTATGTTTTCATAAAAATCTGAAATGTGTTAGTCACAAATATTGAAACGCACACATTCATACGCTACTCATTCCCTGCCACAGTTCGCCGGAATGATACACAAATATGTTTCTGTGTGTGGTGTTCACATAAGAATGTTCTCACATAAAAGAGAAAGCATTTGCTGTAAAAGGCATGCACACATCACATGCTTTTCACTGCGCATTGGCATAATTCTCTGCTGTCTGGCTGCTCTGGCACCTTGGACAGCTCCAACCTTTTAACAGCATCATGCTTGGTCAGTCTTCTGGCAAAAGGTGGTAATCACGGAGGTGTTCAGTGCAGGCAGCGAGACACCTCTATGCGTCTATGTCTCTGTGTATACAAATTGATGCTCTTCACGTGGTGAACTGCTCCATAGCTGAGATCCTTGAGATGAAGAGCGACTGGACACGGATAACACCACATCAACGCTTAGGTAGCAACTATGTCAGCATACCATGCCCCGGAGTCTGACTCATCCATGAGCAGACATGTTCTATTTTTCAGTTCCTCAAGGGAGCGAGTTGCAAGCTGCGTGTGCTTTCTCTAAGACCACACTCCTTTTAGCCCTGGCCTCAGTTAATCGGGTGGGTTATATGCAGGCACTGTCGGTTGACAGTTCATGTCTACAATTCGGACTAGGACTTTCAAAACCACCATCAAGCCCAAAAAAGGCTATATGCCTAAGGTGCTTCCCCATCATCTAATTCAGATGAGGCGCACTTAATGCATTTATTATGCCCTGTGTGGGCATTACACATGTACTGTATGTGGAGTATATCCACCAGTTTAGACTGTCAGATCAGCTCTTCGTTTGTTATGGAGGATGCCCAACAGGCATGGCCATCTCCAAACAAAGTCTTTCTCACTGGATCGTTGATGCGATTGCTCTCACTTTTGAATCACAGGACGTGAGATGCTCTATTGTCATGAAAGCGCATTCAACCAAAGGCATAGCATCTTCATGGGCATGGACAAACAGTGTATCCCTAAAGGATATATGCTTTGCAGCAGGATGCCCTTCACAGAACACGTTTGCGAAATTTTATAACCTAGGCATGAGTCCTCTCTGTCTAGAGAGCTTGCTATGTCAACACCAATGGGTGAGCCCAAGCTCCTTATTACGGGCAGGATACCTGCTATATTTTTAATAGAGCTGCCTTTGTAGGCTGCTATTCAATTTACTTCCAATAGAAGTCACAAGCATTTCCAATAAGAATAAACCTCCCTCCCAACCTCTGGTGTAGTATACACTGTGTGTATTATATGATTCATATATATTTCCAGCATAAGATTAAATTCCCATCTAGTTGTCACCATGAGGGGTCATTCATTATTCTATACACTTGAAATATGGTTGTAATAAGTCACTGCCTGGCCGGCCCGTGACCACATATACATATTCTTTTACAAGTGTTTATACCCTGGTGTAGCTCTCAGGGTATGGCGCCATGCATGATGGGACTCTGTTCCCCAAAAGCAGTTACTGCAATGTTGAGTGAACTGAATCGATAGATAAAGTCTCCAGTTACACATCTAACCATGGTTCCCTGAGATGAAGGGAACGAGACATTGCAAAACCTGGCCACACTATTAATTTAGAGTTTCTAGGTGCGAGCGATGCGTTCCTGTCCTTCAGTTGGAAAATTCTTAAGAAATAGTGTTTGCGCACCACCTTATATAGGCCAACTGCGTGCCTAAAGGGGCAGAGCTCAAACACCATCGCCAATCATAAGATTGCAATTATTATACAAGGGCTTCAACTAGGTCGTCGGAGAAGGAATTCCCCAAAAGTGTTTACCATAATATCTCATTCCCTTCATCTCAGGGAACTGAGGTAACCAGAGAAGATTTAATTTTGATTCAGTCTATAGCACCCCAGTCAGGCAGCCATTGTCTGAATTCAGCCTTGAAATCAGATGTATCAAACATGATTGCACACATGTGAATGCTGTGAGAAAATATGCCCATCAGCAACACAGCTTTATCACACTCTACCTACTGTGGTGTAGACAGTACTGCACCAAAATCCTCCTGGGGCACTTAAACATTTGATGAGGGCAGCCTTGGCACTCTGCTCGCAACCACAAGTCTACCTATCTTAAAAAATATTTTTTAAGATAGGTTAAGCTTTCATTTTAATAGGTCCTAATATCATAGCTCTGCATTTAGTAAAACCACAAAGTCACACTCTACAGTCTTGAATATCTAAGGAATAATCATCTCCTCCTTAAATGTGAGAGCCCTACAATGCCCCTGCCTCTTTTGCTTTTTTTGCTTTTTTTTAAACTTCATGCCCCTCATGAGTTTGCATAAAACAAATGGCAACTTACCGCCTCCCCAGGCACTTCTAATGATGAGGAGTGTAATCAATGTTCTCTGTTGACCTTTCTATGGCCATTCATCCATATAAATGTTGCATTGGAAAACAAAGAGTAAGATGTTGGGGTAGTGGAGTGGTGGGATACTATGATGGTAGGTTTCTGGGCTCTGAGAGAGGGAAAAGGAGAGAGAAAACTTTTCAAAATCAATTAATTTAAACATCTATGTTCTATATGCAAAATGTCTTCAGGATTTAACTTGCAACAATAATAACTATGAATCTGAACCCATAGATTCTTGTGAAAGTAGAATAAGGTGGTTCTTATGGATTTTGCTCATTAATCAATTTCATCATTCTTATTCATGTATTTATTTCTTAATTTTGTTCATTTAAAAATGTATTTTCACTTCCATTGTTTAGCCCATCCATAATCAAAACAATTTGCCTTGTATTTGTGTCCTATAGTGTTCTCATTTTATTAGCTATGGAGTTGCATTGCCACCCTGTGGTTATTTTATAAAGACATCAAATAATTATCTGAACAAAACAAGGCTGTGTATGAATAACTTGAGCAATATGTTAAAACAGAGGAAATGGCACTCTATAGAGCACTTTCTATTTCTGATTTATCACTCTACAGTCTCAAAAAACATTTTTTTTTTTTTTTTTGTCTTGCCTGGAAATATATTACTAAATAGCCTGTTAAATATAAATAGTTATTGAGCCTGATAAAACTGATGTGGTTAAAAGCTGAATTCTTAAGCAGCTTAATGTTGAGTAACATATATTTTATTCACAATCAAATAAAGAAAATCAGATAAATAATGAAATCATTAAGGGTGCTTTGTCAAATCATGACACCCTTTGAACTTCAGCTGATATCGAGTCATTGTGGCGAATATTATAGTGATTAGGAACAGTAGAACAAATAATAAATAATAATAATAATAATAAAATAATACAAAAACTGCTCTTCTACAAACCAAACATTTGTTAAGAGGAAAACATGAGGCAAAGCAACCAAAGAACAGGGGTGGTTTCTTAATTTGCCCCCTGCTGATGAAGATAAGGCATACAATAGGATATTGAGAAGGTCTTTCTTTTAGCAGTTGGCCAGTGTTTTGCTATCCCCATGAAAATCTATAACCCCCAAAGCCACTATGTCTGCCAGCACAGCACAAATAAGACCAGTGTTACATGACCATCTGAGGCCACCAGTAGGTTGAAGAACTTAAATGAGTATGAGACTGAAGTGTTGAAGTGTTACCCTGAAAGAAAAAGGTTTAAAAAATGAATAACAGTTGGATATTTGTTATCGACAGGGTTTTTATATCTGCATTTCATGTAACATTTAATTTTAATATCATAACACAGATAATTAAAAGACAGGTATACAAGACTAATATATGTTGCTATGCCACAGCAAATTCATTAAAGGTGCACTCGAAATTTGTTTTTCGTCTTGGACTGACACTGACACCTGAGGCATGGATGCAGTATCATTCAAATGCAATGTGTTTAAACATAGGATTGTTAGCTACTTAGATCAAGCGAGAAATATTGTAGTTATGTGATCTTAACATGGCAGCCCCCATGAGGGGACCCTCTCTGTGTAGAATAAAACAGCTTTTATTAGGCTACTGATGAGTCTTTATTTCATGTAAGTGCTCACAATTTCATTCCAATCAAAATGACCATACAACTTTTTTAATAAGGAAAAAGATTACTGAGTGCACCATTAACAGACTCTTTAACACATTTTTTATCAAGTCTATTACTTTTAAATGTCACATGCATAGTATATGTGCAATTTAAAATTGGTAAATTTTGCATTTGTAATTCTCTCAGATTGGGAAAGGATAGCTTTTGTATTGTATTATGATGCATCAAAATATCATGTTTCTTTTGAGTAGTTGTCTTTCATGATGAGGTTTATTAAACATTTCATGATGACAGACCTTTACCTTGCAGAACTGCCTCAGCAGAAGTGATCCACATAGAATAATAGGTATAGTGATGCTCCTGTAATGCATCATAGTGATAATGCACACAGTTTGTTTAAATCTGTATTTAATATGTATTTTTTAGAAACATACATTATATTCTAAATAAACGATGTATTTTAAGAATGTATAAAACCAAAGCTTGAGTGTACAGAATGTTGAGTGGTATTGTAAAGGACACGTTTTTGGAATCAAAAGGCATCCCACTACACACGTACCAATTATACAATTTATTATTTAAAAATAACATTGGAGTTAAACATTTTCATTGCCTACTGTATATCTTAGTGGATGATTGTTCTTTATGCCAACCATGATCATCCTTGAAAGAGGACATCAGTGGAGGAGCACTTTGCTTTCATACAAAAAAAAAACTGGAATTGGCAATACAGATATTATACTTCATCAAGGGAAGGCACTTCAAGCAGAGCATGGCATTGGTTGAGAAAGAAGTAGACATACTGGGAATCTGCAATGTCATCAGCTCTGCTCTCCATAAGCAGTCTGACCATCTGGAAGCGTGACAAGGCTTATCTGACTGCCACCAGAACAGACCTGAAATAGTACAGGTAAAGTAAATGGAGGCAGCTTCTGTGTTACTATTGCAGCATAATCAACACTGACCACATTATGTTAATGTCATTAGGGAGAAAAATGAACTATGCATTTTGTGGATTATAAATGTGCTGAATAAATTGCACCAGTGGTGAATTTTCAGGGCCAGCAAAGCCTTCTCTTCTGGCCTTATATGCCTAATGTAAAAGACCCAATGGTTGTAACTAAAGGGGTCATGTCTTGTGGACTAAAATTTTCCTTGATATTTTGGCATATAAGAGGTCATTCTAATAAAAAAAAAATACTGTAAATTCCAGAACTCAAAACTTAATCCCCATAGCAATAAAAGCATTTATTGAAACCAAGCTGGCAAAACGCCTCATTCTCTACTTCCGCAACAACTCTATGTCACTTGGGGTACTTATTAATTCAAGACAGCCTCTACAGCAACAACATCATGCCCACTGGTGCTCACTTGGCTCTTAAGAAGTGACAGAGAGAAGGACAAAAGGCCTACTGTCTGTGGATTACCTACTCCTCAACATGAAAAGGGACCCATCTGGACTATTCTGAATTATTTTTATATACCAATATACAATAATATATAACAATATTTATATGTCATCTCTCTGGCATGCTTTTCAAAGACTCAAGTGTCAAGTTTAAACTCTGAATACAAGATGCCTTTCATCAGCTGCTGTGGCTCCTGTTGTTTTGTTGTTTAAACTTCTCAACAAACTGTTATTTCCACTATCAGTGCTATTTTTAATTGTTGGTGTATGTAAACATGCACTAGATGACGACTTTGACCATTTTGATTTGTTTCTGGCAATGTGCACCTCAGTGCAGGATGATAAACTGGATGTGTCCATCTTGTGAAGCAGTCATAAATCGAGTCTTTGCCAAGGAATTGCCACTGAAGGATATGGAACAGTTAAAAACACATTTGGACTCGATCAAAACCGCAAGTTAACAATACCATTCGTTAATATTTCAAATGTCGTGATTGTTTATGATGCTGACAAGCTGTCTACACCGGGCGCGTCCATTGACTAGATGCGATGGCTTGAGGCTGTCTACACAAACTTTCTAAAACTTTTCTCTGTGTTGTTGGCAGAAGTAGTGCCAGAGCAAAATGGAACGGCTCACCTGTTTGTTTACTGTTAGAGTGACGGGCCGCAACAGATGTTTCCATGGTAGACAGCATTTTTGATTATAGTGTCCGATGTAGGAAGGGTATTAACAGTTGTGCTTCTGATGAATTGTGTAATATATTCTGGATGCAATGTGTTGGATGTGCGTTGTGTAAACTTTTTAAAGTCCTTTTTTGCCTGCGTAATTTTTTTTTGCAAAAGTGAGACTTTAATTTTAAAGCGTAGCTTCGTCTTTGCGTTAGGAGCCAGAGTGGTAATTTCATTAGAAAAACGAAGAGCAAACGCGCCACTACATTGAAAAGAGCTCCACAAAGGTTAAATAGTTGTATAAGCACGGCCCCCTGAAATGGCATAAGGCTGGTACTTTTAAATCAACTGTTAGTTAAAACCAGTAATTTTGTTAAATATTGTTGCTCTTTATATGTACAAGGAGTTTAATCGTATGAAAAAGATTTAGATTAAAAACTGAGAAGTAATTCATAATTACATTGATAATGTTAGATTTTGTGATGTTTCATGCAATTAACATGGAAAATGTATGTTTTGTCATTAAAATGTTGATGTTATAATATTGTAATTCAACACAGCCATAGGGTAATAGACAAGAATTTAATGTATAGTTTTGTATTTTTGTTTTACCAGTCAGCTTTTACGGTGATTTCTGGAGTTTAAAGACAATTTTCTGAAGTTAAAAGGTGATTTAAAGGATCTTTTGAACCGAATAAATGCTCTTAAAAATCATCAGTCAATTCTTGGCCATTATTCGTGTAGGGTCTGCTAAAATAAATACATATATTTCATCCTTTCATTCACATTAACCTTTTTGCCTATGTATTTTCAATTACTTTCCACTCCTAATTCATCTAAGAATGAATTGGGAAAAACAAAACATGTATCTAATGAGAATTTATTCCTTGATTCTTACAAGCGAAGCGTGACGGCTGTTTCACATTGCATGCCCACAGCCGAGCCCGATAGCGAAGCTGCGCGTGAAGCTTTGTTCACTCTGCCAGCCACACGCATTAATTTTCAATGAGAGCTGTTGACTTCTGCCATCATGAGCCACGGTGACCGGATGTGGGCGTGTCCAGCGACGTAACAAAGTTGAGAAATGTTTAATTTTCTGCAAATTAAGAGCGACTTTCGGGATCGATTTTCATGTTGCCTGTTTTTCTGACAACAAAGCACATGAACACGACGTACTCATAATTACCACTTCAGAAGTGGGAAGTAGGATAATTCTGATTGCACATTAAGGCAGCATAACGACTCGGTTACTAACGTAACCTCGGTTCCCTGAGAGGAAGGAACGAGTATTACGTAAGTAGCTTACGCTATGGGAAAACTCCGTTTCTCGAGAAATATTGAAGTCTTTATGTAAAACGCATTGCAGCTGCACAGCAGACAGTAATGAGCGAGGCAGCTCGGTCATTGGCTGTGCTGCGCAACTGCTCGAACCAATGACGGGCCGACGCGCGCCTCGCGTTCGCGCGCTCAGAGCCCGCTGAAATTAGCATAGCCAGGCTATATAATGGGCACCCCGTCATACGAGTTCCTTTAGGTTCAATCGACTGAAGCGAACTGACCAAGCACAAGCACGGCAGATTACGCAATACTCGTTCCCTCCTCTCAGGGAACCGAGGTTACGTTAGTAACCGAGTTGTTCCCTATCGAGAGGTCTCTCCTATTGCGTAAGTAGCTTACGCTATGGGAACACCATGTAAAACGCCGTGCATGCTGACTTCGCTCTATAAAGCCAGAGGCAGATGCCTGAGCCTTAAAGCAAAGTGATTATTCCACGAGCCGCCAACGGCGAGCTACATAATGGGATAGTATAGAGCCCTTCCAAGGTGGTCCATGGTGGGGCGCTCATAGTACAAACACAAGCACATATCTTATGTACTGAGTTTTCTATGTGCTGATATGCATAAAAAATCCTTTAAGTCAGTCAGAGACGGACCTTGTAAGGGAGGCGATAATGCTCAGCATATACATACTCCAGTCCATTTTACAGTCAGGCTGATAGAATGTTGGAATGCATTTTTCTATGTACTGGCATGCATAAAAAATCCTCTGAGTCGGTCAGAGATGGACCTTATAGGGGAGGAGATAATGCTCAGCATATACATACTCCAGTCCATTCTACAGTCAGGCTGATAGAATGTTGGAATGCATTTTTCAATGTACTGATATGCATAAAAAATCCTCTAAGTCGGTCAGAGACGGACCTTATAAGGGAGGAGATAATGCTCAGCATATACATACTCCAGTCCATTCTACAGTCAGGCTGATAGAATGTTGGAATGCATTTTTCTATGTACTGATATGCATAAAAAATCCTCTAAGTCGGTCAGGGACGGACCTTATAAGGGAGGAGATAATGCTTAGCATATACATACTCCAGTCCATTCTACAGTCAGGCTGATAGAATGTTGGAATGCAATAAGGGGACCTGTAGGTTATAAAACCTGATAAATGTCGAAGGTGAGGCCCAGCCCGCCGCCGCACAAATATCTTAAATGGGTATCCCACTCGACCAAGCCCACGAGGAGGCCATGCTCCTCGTAGAGTGAGCTCTAACACCTAAGGGGCATTGAAGCCCCTTGGCTTCATAAGCTAGCACTATAGCATCCACTATCCAGCGCGATATTCTTTGCTTTGAGACTGCGAGACCTTTAGTGCGGCCGCCAAAGCATACGAATAATTGTTCCGTCTGTCTGAACAGGGCAGAACGTTCCAAATATACTCTGAGCGCCCTGACGGGGCAGAGTAAATTAGCGTCGCTTTCGTCTGCTGGGGACGATAGCACTGCCAGAGATATTACCTGTGCTCTGAAGGGTGTGGAGAGCACTTTAGGAATATATCCGTGCTTTGGCCTTAGGTCAACTCTGCAGTCGTTAGGTCCAAATTCCAGGCAAGCAGCGCTTGATGACAGCGTGTGCAGGTCGCCCACTCTCTTGACTGAAGCGAGCGCCAGCAAGAGCGCAGTTTTGCTGTTTAAGGTGCACGGTTCGGAGAGGTTCTAACGGGGCACTCTTGAGTGCGTCCAGGACCGTGGCCAGGTCCCAGATCGGCACCGAGGGGGGGCGAGGAGGGTTCATCCTCCTAGCGCCTCTTAGGAAACGAATGATTAGATCGTTTTTCCCTAATGAATGTCCTTTATCGGGATTGTGCGACGCCGCTATGGCAGCCACATAGACTTTGAGCGTGGAGGGTGTGCGACCCGCCTCCAGCAGCTCTTGCAAAAAGGCGAGTACACTTGGTATCTCACACGATTTGGGGTTCAAGCTCTTGGTATCACACCAGTCACTGAACACTTTCCACTTTTGGGCATATAAGCGCCTCGTAGAGGGTGCTCACGCCTCAGTGATGGTTCTCAAAACTCCACTGGGGAGGTTCTCGGGAACCCGTTGAGGGGCCATGCATGGAGGGCCTTCCATAGAGTGCAGGGAGCTCAACCTAAGTCCACCCTGGCGATTTATATACGAAACTACCGTCATGTTGTCCGTTCGGACCAGGACGTGTTCGTTTTTCAGGTACAGAAGCAGGGCTCTGAGAGCCAAGGCGACCGCCTTCATTTCCAGACAGTTTATATGTAGGCGCTTTTCCGGGTTTGACCAAAAGCCGGAGACAGGCCTGCCCTCGTAAAGGGCCCCCATCCTATTTTGGAGGCATCTGTCGTGATCATTTTTCTCCGCGTGTTCACGCCCAGACTCACGCTTTGATACCAGTTGATGGCTTTCCAGGGCGTCAGGGCTTTTATACAGCCGTGATTCGCGCTGATCAAAAAGTGGCCCGAGCGCCACGCGTGAGTGGGGACACGGCTCTTGAGCCAGCGCTGGAGAGGACGTATGTGCAACAATCCTAGCTGGAGTACAGCTGATGCCGAGGCCATGAGACCGAGCATTCTTTGAAATCGTTTGACGGGGGCGCGCGCGCCCTTTCTGAATGATGTTGCAAGGCGTCGAATAGAGCGCGTGCTCTGATGAGAGGCGCGCTGTCATCTGCACTGAGTCTAGCACTATTCCCAGAAGAGATATTCTGGCTGGGGGATAGCACGCTCTTTGCAAAATTGATTCTCAGACCCAGGCATTCTAGATGGCTGATAATCCAAGATCTGTGCGTCGTTAACTGACCCCTCTGATTGTGCTATGATTAGCCAATTGTCGAGGTAATTCAGTATTCGCACTCCCCGCTGTCTCAGGGGAAAGTGCCGCGTCCATACATTTCGTGAATGTACGGGGGCCAATGATAGGTCGAATGGTAGTACTGTGTACTGGTATGACTGTCCCTCGAAGCGAATCTCAGAAAAGGCCTGTGATGAGGCGCTATCGGAATGTGAAAGTAAGCGTCTTTCAAATCCACTGATAGAAACCAACCCCCGGGGCGAACTTGCGCGAGGATATGTTTGGTTGTTAACATTCTGAACGAGCGAATCATAAAAGCTTTGTTCAGATGTCTGAGATCTAGGATGGGGCGGAGGCCACCAGAACATGTGACGCATCTTTCCTCACTTTCGTCTCGACCACCGCTGAAAAGCGGGGTGGTCTGCGAGCGAATTGAAGTGAGTAACCGTGTTTTATTATGTTCAAAACCCATTTTGGCATGTCGGGGATTTTTTCCCAGGCTTTTGCTCGCACAGATATGGGCTGAATGTTGGCTGGGGGCGTGTCGCAGTGACGTATGGGCCCCACTGGCAAATTGCCTTGTGCTAACACTGAGTTTACAGCTCCCAGAGGCGCAGGTGCGTGCTGAGCAGCCGTGTTGAGTGCCGAGTGCAGGGGTGCGTGTGAGCTTACAGGCACGCACGCTATCTCCTTAATGCTCGCATCGTGAGCTGGAGAAATGTTTGAAACTGTATAGACAGTGTTTACAGGTGGGGGTGCATACATTGTAATAGGCACACGCGCCACTTTCATAAAGCTTCCCGCTCTTAGCGGGGAGTTTCTTGGCTCGCGCGTCACATCTGTGATGCTCGCGACATGAGCCACAGAATTGTTTGAAACTGTATGGGTAGCGCTTATGGGTGGGGGTGCATCTACTGTAGTAGGCACGCGCGCCACTTACATAAAGCCTCCCGCTCGTGGCGGGGTGTTTTTGGTCATGCATACAGTGTTTGTAACTGTGGGAGTGCGCACTTTAGTGTGGACACGTGACCCCTTAGTAACACAGGCAGAAAATATGCTAACACTGAGCTTACAGCTCTCAGAGGCGCGGGCGCGCGCTGAGCAGCTTTGTTGAGTGCAGGGGTGCGTGTGAGATTACAGGCACGCGCGCTATCTCCGTAACGCTCGCAGCAAGAGCCGGAGAAATGTTTGAAACGACAGTGTTTACGGGTGGGGGTGCATACATTGTAATAGGCACGCGCGCCACTTCCATAAAGCTTCCCGCTCTTAGCGGGGAGTTTCCAGGCTCGCGCGTCGCATCTGTGATGCTCGCGGCGTGAGCCAGAGATCTGTTTGGAACTGTATGGGCAGCGCTTACGGGTGGGGGTGCATACATTGTAATATGCACACGCGCCACTTTCATAAAGCCTCCCGCTAGCAGCGGGGTTTTTGGCCATGCATACAGTGTTTGTGTGTAGGGGTGCATGCAGGACAGCAGGCACACGCGCTACATTTATAGTATTTCCCCGCTTTTACTGGGGAAGTGTTTATAACTGTGGGAACAGTGCTTGTGTGTAGTGGTGCATACATGACAATAGGCACACGATCTACATTTATGGGGCGTCCAGCTCGAGCTGGAAAAGTATTCGGCACTGTTTGGACAGTATTGATATGTGGGAGTGCGCACTTTAGTGTGGACACGTGACCCCTTAGTGACACAGGCAGAAAATGACTCTTGTGATTTCTGTGTGTTGCCGTTAAAACGGCATTTGATTGCAGGTGAGCGAGTTCTGTGACTGGCCCATTGACTGCTGTACAGACATTTCCAGCCGCCTGTAAGGGGACTGGGTAATGTTTTACACGTTTTGCTCGCTGCAGTGAAGCGTTCAGCGAACTCTCTTACCGTGCTGGTGCCCGTGCTCGTGTCCGCTAATGTCGACGGCGTGGGGTCGAAGGCCGAGCCCGGCCAGTTGGAAAGGCTGTCATCCTTTTCACCGTCGTCCCCTGGCGCGCCGAACGAGATGAGACCCAACGCTCTTTTGGAGGGGTGCTGGTCCGTCTGCGTGAATTGGACTGGTGGCGGGGAATTCTCGGGTGGTGGTGAAGCACGCGGGGACTGGCCCGGCGTGACGTCACTGAAGTCCGCGTGTTCTGGCGGCCTCCGTGAGCGGCGCTTTTTTCTTGCGCGGCTCGAACAGAGGGGACGGCAGCACGGTGGTAGCAGGCTCGTTCGCGGCGAAGGCGGCGAAGCAAGCGCGCGGCTCGTTGAGGCCCAGGGAGTCACATTCGGGGCATCCGCCTCGAGTGAAACCAGCTTCTGCGTGGTCAGGGCCCAGGCAGCGAGTGCAGATAATGTGATGGTCCCTGTCAGGAAGAAGGCCTCTGCACGAGGTGCAGGTCGAAGGCATTTGGAACAACGTCTCGAATTTGCTCTTTTACTAAATACAAAAAGTGTCGCAAAGGCGAACACTTGCAAAGTAGCTTAGTAAAAAGAATATAGTGATGCGCGCCGGATGGCGTAGCAGAAGGCTTCGAAGGCGGCTGAAGGTGCCGGCGTCCTCTTAACAGTCCTGCTGTAGGCTTGTCAACGGCAGGCGAAAGACTCCAACAATCCGGATTATTTCAGGCTGAAGGAGATTAAATCTAAAGGAACTCGTATGACGGGGTGCCCATTATATAGCCTGGCTATGCTAATTTCAGCGGGCTCTGAGCGCGCGAACGCGAGGCGCGCGCCCATTGGTCGCGCGTTCAGAGTCGCCCCGTCATTGGTTCGAGCAGTTGCCGCAGCACAGCCAATGACCGAGCTGCCTCGCTCATTACTGTCTGCTGTGCAGCTGCAATGCGTTTTACATAAAGACTTCAATATTTCTCGAGAAACGGAGTTTTCCCATAGAGTAAGCTACTTACGCAATAGGAGAGACCTCTCGATAGGGAACTCCCACCCCTTTAAGCCTTCAGAATTTCTACAGAATCCCGTAACAGTGCAATGAATCGAGCTGTTCAGCTTGTAGTACAAAAACCTGGAAGAGAATTTGCCATAGGCACCCTCTTTATTTTTATATGGGTTTTTAGAATGGGTTTATAGTGAGAACTATAAGAAAATAGGGTCAGTGGTAGCCTAAACATTACTTGACGATACATCAACGTTTTGTTCAACAACCTAAATTACACACTTTCATACCTCAAAAGTGAATTTTGAAGCCTTAATTAATTACATATTATTAAAAAAATGTAAAAACTCATGCCAGCTTCAAAATGAATGTTTTAGGTATGCAAGTGTGTAGTTGTTGTTGTAGACAAAACGTTCATGTATAGCAAAGTAATGTTTTCCACAGACCTTATTTAACTCATAAGTTCAAAAACCCCATTAGAAAAGCCCATAGGAAAATCCAGGGGGAATCCATGGTGAATTAGACTTCCAGGTTCGCCTACAAATTGACATCATGGCTGAACAGCTCTTTAGCCATCTAATGTCAGATTGATTTATTTGTTCTTGATTGGTGTGGACTGTAGGATATGTCCCGGTCGGGGCCTTCTAGCTGGCCCTTAGTGACGCAATCACGCTTTAAGTGATGTACGTCATTCGAAAGCAAAGAGTGCGAGATCATTCTGACTGTTCGGCTGTCAGCACTGCCGCTATTTCCATTGAGAAAGAGATCCCTATTAATTTAAAAGCCTGAGATGTTATGCATCATCATGAGATTGTTTAATTTATTAAACAGGAAAGAAGGTCTGATTTTCACTTCAATTAAATTGGTAAGTGCTTTTTACATTGTTTTTGCAGCATCAGCAGTTTTCTAAGTGTAAATTAGGCTGCTTGAGTATTCAGTGTCAGTTGAAGTTTTGAAAAGTACCCCTGTACCCTGACGAAACAATTTATTGCAAGTGAGCAACATTTAATTATCAAATATTATTAGATAGCCTTTTCCATGTGTTATAGACCTTGGTAGATTCATATGGAAAAAGTATGATTTTTGAATGTCGGGAGATGTTCATTTCACAAAAAAATCATGCTGTAGTTAAAATTAGGCTTGCTTTGCTTGAGCATTCAGTGTCGTTTCAAGTTTTCAAGGCTTTCGTGTGTATGTTATTAAAATGTCAATTGGTATCATTAGTTGGCTCTGATGTATGATGTCCATAGGCAAAGGGTGCCCTATTCATTGTGAAACTGTTTTCTTAATGACATGAATTGCACAGAAGGCCTAGACTTAAAATGCACAGGCTGCCATTGAATTGCACCTACCAGTTTGGCTACTTAAGAACCTTTACAGATGCATGTTCTACTGCATCACAGTTGGCCTATTGGGTCTTTTGACCACATTATGTTAATGTCATTAGGGTATTTTGTGGACTATAAATGTGCTGAATAAATTGCACCTACCAGTCTGGATGCTTAAGAACTTTTGCAGATGCATGATGCTTGTCCTACTGCATCACCAACCATATGGTTTGAAGCTGTACGCCATCTGTAGTACCCTCCAGTGGGTAATCAAAACTGCCTATCACGTCAACTGCCTTCTGGACGATGTACTGTATTAGCGCATATGAGTACACTAAAAAAACAAAACAAAACATATGAGTACACTCACTGTACCTGCAGAGGTAGTAGTACCCAGAAAGTGGTTGTCAAACTAAACAAAGTTAAAGACATGCTTTTGTAACTTCACGAAATGGCGAAGCTCGTGAATATGAATGTTATGTGCAGATATTTTTTAATTGTTTTGATAAATTGAAAAAATTAAACGATCAAATAAATATTTAGCATTTTATATTTCATAACCTAACAAGTGCTAAAATAAACCACTGACAGTGCTGGGATTTTGTAAGTGAGTGGATAAATGCATGAATCAGTAACAATAACTATGGTCAGAGACTATTTAGATGGAGCACTTGCATTTAAATTAATGGAAGAACTTGGAAAACCCAATATCGCAGATATAGAATATAGTCCTGCCTTAATGATAAAAGAATCACCTTTTGGATTCAGAAATGTGGAAAAGTCCTCATTGAGCAGTTTAACTGAAAAATGTCATTGAAAATCATGCTTTAAAATTATTTGGATTGATACAGTGGTGTAGACCCCCCGCGAGCCATGAGCCCATTGCCAGCACAGTTGTGACCCTTTTTCAGGATCCACAAGCAAGTTTACTGCTTTTATTTCAGTGGGAGATAAATGATTACAATGATAGACTGCACACAATCAATTTATTTGAAGTAATCTTATGTTTTGAACAGGTAATTATTTCTCCAGAGACAATTTGTTACTTCAGCATACAGACACCAGGGGCAAACTGATGCCAGGATAAAATTTCCAGGCATTCCGGCTCACTTGGGCTTGCATTCACACAAAAGGCTCTCTGGAAAATTCCTGATATCAAAGCCCAGTGTGAATTCAGCTTTACTGCATTGGGATCTTAAGATCACAACTGATCTGGGATTTGCCCTTCTTCAGAAACAGATGCAGTCACATGATTTTCAGCTGATATTAAAGGGCACCTATTATGGAATTTTGAAAATTACCTTTCATGTAGTGTGTAACATAGATTTAAGTGAACAAAAACATCCTGCAAAGTTTTATATATGAAAGTTCACCGTAAAAAAGTTATTGTCTCTCAAAAGTAGGAGTTGACTCTGAGTCAATTTAATGAATCATTTTTCCAATGAGTAATTTTCCTTTTCGTTGTGACGTCAAGATGAAAAATTATCAAATTGACCGCGCCCACTCATTGCGCGCGCAGACACCAGGGAAAACTTGAAAACATCATGTCGACAACAAGACGCTGTGTTCTGAAGTGCATATCAAAAGTGACCTTTTTTTTTCACTGCCCAGGGACAAGCATGTGAAGAATCAGTGTCTAGAGTTTATATTTACAACTATACCACACAAGTATAGCCTGAACCTTGTGCTGTGTTCGCGTCATTTTAATGACGATTTGCTTTACGAACATGAATGCTTTCAAGTGTGGATTCGCGAGCTGGTTGATACTGAAGGAAGGTTCAGTACCAAGTTTATTTGGATCAGCTTCCTCCTCCGAATCACAACCTGTAAGTATTATTAATAATTGTTGCTTTTGTGTGTTTTTTAGCATGCTTAATATGTATTTGTGTGTGTTGTGTAAGTTATGCTCAGCGCAGCTTCTAGGTCTCCAATGTCAATTTTTTTTAAATATGTGAAATGTTTGTCGATGTTATTGGAGTTGTCATAAAGAATAGAGCAATAACTTGTAGTAATGCATTGCTTTACCAATATGTTTATGCGTTGTGCTAACGCAAACAATAACTGATTGGGTGTTTACCACCGAACTTTGGGCTATGATCGCTAACATAAATCAACTCAAATTCCTTCTCTGATTTTGATTTTTTTACTACAAAGCGGTGATGGGCGTTCCGTTTCCGACAATCTCTGCACAGAGTATACCAATCACAACTGACTGGGTCATCTGACCAATCACCGCAGATAAGCGTCACGCAAAGGAGGGGTTTGGAAAAATGAGTCGTTGAACGAATCATTTGGGAGTCGGTGAGCAAATCAGGTAAACATAAATGCATATTATAAGACAACAAAAGTGTTTTTTGTCATTGCATGCATGTAAAACTGTTGTTGGGGACTCCCAAAACAATATTAGGAACATTTTAAATGCCATAATAGGTGCCCTTTAAAGGTGCGCTCAATAACTTTTGTCTTTGTGTAGTATTGGACTTACACTGACACCTAGTGGCTTGAATGCAGCATAATTTAAAATAAATAGTTTTCAGTTTCAGATGCCATTGTAGAAATGTTGTATTCACAGTCATGTTTAATCTATTAGTGAAAGTGTCAAATAACAGGATGGTTACTGAGATTATGCAAGTAGTATTTGGCTGGTCATGTGATTCTAACATGGCAGCCCCCATGTGAAGATCCTCTCCATGTAGATTCAAATTTTTTTTAAATGTTACTGATATAACAGGAGTCATCATTTTAATATGAGTGGTGATGATATATTGCAAAATTACAATTCATGTCTTTAAGAATAAAACCTTTTTTTAATGAGGAGAAAATTACTGAGTGCACCTATAAAAAGATCCGATTTACAAACATTCTAAATCATAAATGTCTCAAAGACATTATTGATAACTGAGAGATCTTGTATACCTATTGCAGATGAGCAAACAATCTAAAAAAATACATCTTCCAGATGTAAATGCACAGATAAAATAGATGTCTGGGTAATGTATGTGTGCTATATATTTGACCGCATATATATATATATATGTATATATTTTGGGGGGCATCAGAGTTCCAGGGCTGAGAAAGAATGTAAGTAACATTTGCTAACAATGTTCTACATTACAGAGAAATAATAAACCGTAATGAGCCTTTACAATATACATTTTACAAGCGCACACGAAGTGAGACGTAGCTACACCGGCAAAAGTGGTAAGGATTCTGAATGTGTTGGAAAAACCAGCAAGGAGACTGTCTGAACATTTTGTTAATTTATAGAGAAAAATGCACATTATGGTTGTGCCGACAGATGATGATCTCGGGGATCGACAATGGTCAGAGTGATAGCTGATGCCTTTGACAATGATATTTGGCTCATTTTCACATTAATGCTTTAAATTATTATTATTGTTAGGCTATTATTATTATCAAATTAATATTAAAAATAATTTGCCCACAGACTCTTACTTGAGGAAACTCTTGTAGCTACTGAGGCGTGCAGTCTCGTGAACACGCGCATGTAAAAGGTTCTCACTCTTTCTTTGTTTCTGTCATCTAAATTATTATTTTAATTTTTTTGCAAGAACAGTATTGTCTATGAGAGCTGCAATTGACCTCCGACATCTGAGTTCTGTACACTTTATTTCCACTGAGTAGTTTATTGTAAATAACTCTGCAACCTATACATCAATGATTAAAACATAAAATAATACACAAACAGGTTCATCTCAAACCATGATTTATATTTCAGTGATTATTATCATCATTATAATTATTATTTTGATTTTTTTTTATTGTTGTTATGTCTTCATTTGTGTAATTTCCCCCCTGCATGTTTAGACGGATACTTGCCTGATGGTAAATGGAAAGGTGGTTACTTGTATCTAATTTTTTTCAACACTTTATTTTAATTTATTTTCAATATCGTTTGGAGTGCAATTTGAATTTAGAAATGTATTTGATTTAAGTGTTTTGTTTTTTAAATAAATTAATGTAATTTTCATTGCAAAATCACTAAAGCAAGAATATTTACCGATCCCTCAGCCAGGTGCATGGCTAACGATGTAATTGGATATTGCGATTTATTTATATATATAGTGTGTGTGTGTGTGTGTGTGTGTGTGTCTGGGCTGTTAAACTAATGTCAACATGTAGGTAACGTAGGTAGGCTACTTGCATTATTCAATGTTTTTTTAACACTTAAAACTTGTCAAGTGCAAAACGAGACAATTTCACCATTTCAGCTTCCTTTAGGAGGTCCACGTCTACCGATTACCATTTAGATAAAATGTATTTATTAAAGAGAATTTGGGCTGATCTCAATCAGTGTTTCTAGGTTTCCGGCAAATCACATAATATGCTTTCCCGCCAATATCTGTAACAGAATCTGCATGTCATGTCTGGAGATTTAGATGGTAACGGTGTTGATAAATCAATTATAACTACCTTGGTTTGGCAGCAAGAAAGAAAAATGCATCTTGAAAAATGCACAGTATGTGAGCAACATTTTTGGGCATAACAAACATGTTATTCAAAAAGGGTTGGACATTTTTTTTTATTTAAAATGACTGAATAAATCATTGTAAATGTATTGCCATTTAAAACATACATAGATGTCATGGTTTGAAGAATGTGCTTTATTCTCTGAGTGTTGGCTTTTGTTGCCTGTGGTTATGATATCTTGTCAGACTTTATTAATCATGAACAAACAAAACTGCAATATACAGAAAAACTTTTACCTGACTACAAGAAAATCTTGTAAAAACGCTAAAACAATACAATATAAAGATGCTTAAAGTACAAATATATCTACAACATTGCAAATACTAACAATTACTTATTTCTGTGTTATTATTATCAATGCCACCTCCATAACATTATTTTTTTCTCAAACAAGCATACATATACAGTGGTGGACAAAAATATTGGCACCCTTGGTAAATATGCTAAACAAAAAAAATCTGCATTGTTTATCCTTTTGAACTTTTCACAAAATTCACAAAAATCTAACATTTAATTGAAATAAAACATTTGAAAGAGGAGAAATGTCTCATTGTTAAATATTTTCTCCAAATCATGTTGGGAAGTGCTATAAGAAAATAGCTAAAGCATTGAAAATGCCAATTTCCACCATCAGGGCAATAATTAAAAAATTCCAATCAACTGGAGATCTTAAGAATTGGCCTGGAAATGGATGAGTGTCTATTGTCTCCATGGACAGTGAGGAGGATGGTTTAAGTGGCCAAAGAATCTCCAAGGATCACAGCTGGAGACTTGCAAAAATGTGTTGGGTCTTAGGGTCAGAAAGCCTCAAATAAAATATCAGACATCACTACAAGTTGTTTGGGAGGGTTTAAAAAAAAAAAAGCCTCTGCCCTCCTCCAACAACAAACTCAAGCATCTTCAGTTTGCCAGATACTACTGGAACTTCAAACGGGACCAGATTCGATGGTCAGATGAAACAAACAAAAAAAGAGCTTTTTGCCAGCAAACACCAGAGATGGGTTTTGCGCACACAGAGATAAGAAGTACCCAATGCCCACCGTTAAATATGGTGCTGGATCTTTAATGTTGTGGGGCTGTTTTTCTGCCAAAGGTCCTGGACGTCTTGTTCGGATACATGGCATCACAGACTCTATCAAATACCAACATATAGAAAATCTAAACCTGGCTGCCTCTGCCAGAAAGCTTACAATGTGCCGTGGTTGGATCTTCCAGCAGGACAATGATCCAAAACAAACATCAAAATCAACACAAAAATGGTTCACTGACCACAAAATCAAGGTTCTGCCATGGCCATCCCATTCCCCTGACCTGAACCCCATAGAAAATGTGTGGGGTGAACTGAAGAGGAGAGTCCACCAACACAGATCTCTGAATTTGAAGGATCTGGAGATATTCTGTATGGAGGAATGGTCTCAGATCCCTTGCCAGGTGTTCTCCAACCTCATTAGGCATTATAAGAGAAGACTCAGAGCTGTTATCTTGGCAAAGGTAGGTTGCAAAAATTATTGAATGAAAGGGTGCCGATAATTAGGGCCGACATGTTTTGGAGAAAAATATTTATTTAATGAGTTATTCGTTTAGATGAGAATAAGATAATGAGTTTCGATTGTTTTCCTTAAATTAAAGGTTAGATTTTTGTTATTTTTTGGAATGAAAGATCAAAAAGATAATAAATGCAGATTTTTTTCACAGCATTCTGTGCTCATATTTATCAAGGGTGCCAATATATTTGGCCACCACTATAAAGATACAAATACTATGTACCCATTTAATACATCTATTTGACACCTTTTCCCTACATTCTGTTTAGGCCTGATTGTTACAAAAGTTTTTGCGGCCCTTTACTACCACTGTAATTTTTTGTTGTTGTATTTGCGTGAATATTAAATCAGTATGTAAAAGCCATTTATTCCATAATTTTAGTTTAGAGCACTTTCTGCAAACAGAAGCATTTGATCTTTATAATTTACTCAATACTAAAAAGTTGGCTCACAAATCTTGTTCTCGTTCTTGATGGTTTAGGAATTTGATCAGCCTTGGAGGTACTGGCAGCTTGTTTATTTCCTTTAGTCTGTTGATCCCAAGCAGTTTGCGGATGTTAAATCTGCAGAGCTGCATCAGTGGGCGTGGAGGTACTGCAATCAGAACCAGCAAATTAATAAACAGGTGACTGAAATCATTTGCATATATGTGAATAATTAAAGCAACCGGTATGGTAAGATGTTTGGGGGCACATACTTGCTTTCTCTTTGATGCAATCCCAGTCAGGGTAACTGTCCAGATGTTCAGTGAGTCTTGCACAGAGTTTTACATTACCAACATAGTCAAGAAGTACGTCTATAATGGGTCCTGCCCAGTGCGAGTAGTTGTCAGTGGAGATCATCTCACAGAACTAGTAAAATTAAAGTTAATTTAACTTGAAAGTTAAAAGTGAAGTTAACGTAAAACGAAGAGAAGGAAAAATTATGTACAAGTACATATAATGACTTTGCAAAAGTAAGCATAATAAAAAAGCATTTAAATACCTTAATATGCTACTAACCGAATCGTAATACAACACTAAATTTTTATACAATATGTAACTGGGGGTCACTGCTCAGTCTCTCTATCCACCAAAGAGTCCTTGACCTGAAAATGGTTAAAGACCCCTGCCATACACAATAATTCAAAGAACAAAAACGATCAATCTTGTAATTTGTGTGCTTCAAACCACCCACCTGAATGCAGGTCTTTTCGGTACTTTCATCTCTGTTACGCCTCTGATTATGTGTTGTCTTTATAGGTGGATGAGGATTGTTGCCATAAACACAATTGAAGCATGACAAGGCATTGCAGCCATTGTCCATCAGATACTTCAATAAGGTCATGTACTTCATGCAGAACATAACAGTGGCTGGAAAAGTGGTTGGATGAGTTGGGATGTAGGCATTGACATTAGCACCATGTTCCACCAGCAAAGTCACGGTTTTTATGCAACCCTGCCTCAGGGCTACCAGGAGCGGGTTGAACGTGTCCAGGTTTGGATTCGCACCAGCCTCCAGGAGCATGGTGGTCGCCTCTGTGTTGTTGTTTATGACAGCGAAATAGAGAGCAGTGCTGCGTCGATCTTCATACATTTTAGTGCGATCCTCAGAGAACGTGGCATTGACGTCAAAGCCGGCCTCAATCAGCAACTGAAGAACATCATCTCGGTTACGCTCTGCTGCTAAATGCAGGGGGCTGATCCCGGAACGCCGCACTCTGGCCTTGCTTGTGGCTGGAATCAGCATGGATACTATCCTGAAAGTGAAAGTTTTGTGCTCTTGTGTGTTACATGACTTCCTTATGTACACTAAAAGGGATAGATCAACCCAAAATGAAATTTTATCAGCATTTCAAACCCTCATGTTGTTCCAAATCTATATTACACTTTTCTTCTGTGGAACACACAAGGAAATGGGAGGCAGAATGAGAGACTCACATTAACTTTCAATGAAAAGAAGATGCAACGAAAGTAAAAAGTGACTAACTTTCTGTCTAACGTCTTTTGTTTTCAACAGAAGATAAAAAGTCATACAGTTTCGGAAAAACACTGGGGTTACTAAATGATACATTTTTGGTTGACCCATCCCTTTAAGTGTACATATACACTTAATTTACACTTGCTGACAAAGCACACTTACTGTAGATATGATAGAATTTCACAGTTAGAGTCACCTCTAAATAATATTCATAAGAAGAAGAATAATACATTTAAACCTATAAAAAGCTGGTATACAGTGTTTAATGAATGTCATTTTAGAGGAACATTTCATGCTACCAAAAATTATGGAATGAGATGATTAGTTTTCTTGTTAGGTGAGAAAAAGCCCCTGCACACAATTGAAGTATAGTTAACAAAACATGAGATATACGTCAGAAAAAGAACACCTATCTTTAAAATATATATATATATATATATATATATATATATATATATATATATATATATATATATATATATATATATAT
>NC_068303.1:19041719-19072000 GCF_025860055.1 Xyrauchen texanus | reverse complement strand
TCCATCAAACAAAATCTCTCATTTCTGTTTGGGTAGTTTCAGCCCGAGGGAGACAAGTTCATGGTGGAGAGCTTTTCAAACTCTATTGAGCTTATTTGCCCCCCTGTGGTAAGAAGTCTATCATCATTTATTACTGTTATCTTATTATGGACATTTGTCTGGCAAAGTCACTATACTTACATGATGTGTTGTCTTCACTTACTAATCCCATTATTTCATTTTCTCATTCTCTCTCACGGTCAAACTGACAACCCAGAGTCATCCGTACATTTACACCAGACCCAATGCTGTAAAGTCAGGCCCATCACGTCCTGAGAAACCCCAGTCAGCTGGCACCAGACTAGAAGTTCTCCACCTCATGCCTGCTTTGACTTTCCTTGTAGTATGGTTGGCCTCCTTGTAGAACGTGCATATAGAGTATTGTGAATCATAGTACATCATGTCTACCCACCTTGATGTTCTATAAGGGCTGAATATCATTGACTTGAAGGGCTCTAAATAACTGAGGTTCTATTCAGAAACTTGAGTCTCTAGGATTATCTGTAAACCTGATGGAGACTTTGTGAAAGACAAAACAATTGTTATCACTGACAAACAGGAAATTGCAGTTCGCAAATATATAAAAGATGTGGGTACAGTAAATATTATATTTAATTGCTTTGTGGAATCTGTACAATGGAAATGGAAATGTTGAAACCTCAGAATAGAAAAATGTATGCTAACCAGATGACCTTTTTTATATACCTAACCAAAATAGCACAACAGCTGGTGCAAAGCCACATTTAGCTCTGTGTAATGCTGCCATAATCAAATTTAGGTACTGAAGGTAATTGTATGAGCTAATTCAAGCTAGTTTGAACCAAAATGGCCAGAGGTTACACAATCAACTCATTAAGCCTGCGAGGATAAATAAATTGAATGTTAGGTTTAGAACAATTGTTTTGCTAGTGAGAGCATGGTAAAAAGTAAACTGAGAGCTTCCTAATGCCCACAGTAATAAGATAATTGCTTTGGATGCTGCAACATGAGAAGTGCTTTCAGTATTCTCAAATAAAGCTTTCAGAAGGGACACTTACCTGTTTTTCTTTTCCTCTTTGCCTTTCCAATCTAATAAGCCTCTGTAAGAAAGCAGTTCTTTGACTGTTGAAAAAGGTCCTTACCATCTCATGAAGGCTCTTAGAAGCAAGATTCCCTTCTACACATAAGGGTCTTTGAATAAATTAATGCATGCCTATTAAATGAATAATGTAGCAATAACATTTTATTGGTAAAGCAAATAGCTCAGTTCCATCTTCAGTAGCCTTTCAATTATATGTATTAACTTCCCTGCTGAAAAGAGCTTTGGCAGGCTGGTTTATGCTAGTTAGTGCTGTATTCGAAGTGGTCTAACAGTTGGACGAGCATAAATATGCGATGCACCAGGAAAATCTACAAAAATAATAACACAATAATAAGGGAATATGAATGCTGCATCACCAAAGTCTGAAAAGCCATGTTAGAGTCAGAGCACTGTCTTTTAAGTTTGCTATTGCTATAATGTCTAAATCAAGAGCGGTTCACTGTAATGTCTTATTGTGAAGTTTGTAGAATCCAAAATATTGTTTTGACCCACTATATCTTGCAGAACTCTGTGTCTCGCTTGGCTTGCTAGTTTTAGCTATTTTTCTGTTACCGAGACAAAATACACAACTATGCAATGAGACAAAGTGACTGATTGAGATGATCATTTGGTGCGTATGTTTAGCCAAAGAACATATAAATAGTTTTATTTGTCTTATACATTTTCCTGCTCAAGAGTGTAAAGCTGCATGGAAGTTCACTTTCCTAGATATTTGGTTTCTCTTAAAGGCTTATCTGCACAGCTTTGTGTACATTACTACTGAGAGAAATGTACATTTGATTAATTAATTTAAACACAGCTTAAAGCTGATGTAGCTTTTTCTGTAATTTTTCATAGGTTAATTTTCTCGAAAACTGTAAACAGTGTTTCTGTGGTGTTTTCAAAATTTGCTATGTTTGGTTTGAGAGACCCGTTTAGACCCGCCCCAACAACATAACTCAACCAATGGTGTGAGTTGGGGGTGGGACTATCGGCAGACAGGCATATCCAGAAAGCTGTTTTAAAAACAAAATTTATTTTTGCAATTCTGTTTGGTGGGCTAGTGGCGCAGAAATGACATACTTTAGCTTTAAGTATATGGAAAACTATTTGTAAAACTCAGTAACTGTGTACTAAATTAATTTTAGTGAAAATGTCTATGTGTTTTGTCAATTTTAAACAGAGATAAATAGAAAACAATACCCTGTTTCATCTCTGGAGAAAATTAGAGGCATTCTTTCACATACTCAAACTCCTGCTGACTTTCCCATTAATGTTTGTCCAGAGGAAAGAAACGGCATAATCTTCTCATTTCACATCATCAGTCAGAATGTCTGCTGGCTCTAATTTCTAGATTTTTTGCAATGTATTTGCTCAGCTCAAAATCATTTTTCCCAATAGGGGTAAAACATGTAAACATCCACTAATGTGCATATTATCTACCCACTATCACTAGAATAGAATGAATAATGAGATAAACGAAACCTGAATGAGTCCTTGGGATGCACTATGAAAGCCCTATACATTTTCCATGAGCCATAAGGACAACATTTATGTGTTTAATGCAGTAATACTGGTACTGCAGTGAAAAAAAAACACATTTCCATCAAAGCAAATTAATTTACTTAGTGCTAAATTAATAACTGCTAAAAAAAAAAAGATGTTTAATAAGATCATTATAAGGTCAACTTATGATACAAAAAGAAAAATAACAATTTTGAATTTCTTTGGCTTAAAAATCCATAAAATTAAGATTTTTAAGTATTACTAACTTAAACGCTCATGTTCAGAACTGATGTTGTTTGGGAATACCCATAGGTCTTTGCGCTTGAGTAATTTAAGCACTTTTGTTTGTTCAAAATAATTAATTTGGGCATTTAATTGGATGTTATTAAGAATTCATAGAGATTTGAGCTCTTTTTAGTATTATTGATGTTGTTTAAGTCACCATTAGGGCGATTAGTGTTCCCTTTGGTGAAGTTTGATCTTGTTCAAACCATGTAGTTTTTCCTTTGCATGTGAATGTGCGTAGCTGAAGTGTAGTTTTATCAGCACTTCTTTGGGTAATCAATTGTTTAATGACAGACCTCAGTCATTATTTTCTTTTGAGCCAATTAAATATAGGTAGGAACCATAATATTGAAGGTCATTTAAAACAATGTGCTATTAGTTGTTTAATCTTATTTGTGCGGCATACCTTTTTATGTAAATAAAGTTGAATGATACATTTGTGTATATCTAACAAAGGTTTCCTAGTTCTGCTGACATAGAACGACCATAAGTTGAATTTACTTGAATGCGTGATGCAAAAATACTGCATATATATTCTAAGTAAATCAAACATAATTATTTTAAGTGTATGTTATATACAAGTTTAGGTCAATTTAGTTTCCCACAAATATTTTAATTATCACATGTACTCTATAATAATCTTACTCCTGCTCATATTCACTCTTTACATTTCCTGCCATACTCCTCCTAATGCATCTTTACTGTGTTCAGTAAGTTATTTGGTGGAGTAATCACATATGGTTCCCCTGAGGTCCATCAGTCACAGTCTATGCCAGCGTATAATGCAGTCCATATCTAATTGAATTACATTCTGTGTTGAATGGCAGGTACTCCTGACCAGCATCTATTTAGTATTCAGCACAAAGATTCAGATTGATACAATAACTATAAGCAATAACTATTTTACAACTTGGCTTTCATTCAGCTTTCTTTGAGACTAGATGGCTGCTTTGTGAAATGTGACTTGTCCATTTAATATTTCACTTACTGTAAACCCTAATGCTCAAAATAATTAAATGTTTTGAAAAGGGAAATTTAAATCATACAAATTAGTTCAAATAAATAAACTTTGAGTATTTAGAAGTATTTATTTGAGTTAAAGAAACTGATACCTTTTAAGTAAACTGAATTTGTTATTTTTTTGAGTTGAATATTTGTATCTTTTTTTCAGGAACTATTTCTAGCTAGTACAAGCTCAGTTTCCTTTAAGTTTTTAAGTTGAGATTACTTAGACAAGAGTTAATGTTAAAGTTAATTGCCAACAAAATTTGTTATTTAGCTTACTCAATATTTCAAGATAAGAGCAATTAACAGGCATGAGTATTACAAAATTGAAATCTGCAAGTTCTATTAACTTAAACTTGCGAGTTTATTAACTTTATTTTTAAGATCTTATTGTTGATATATCCAAAATGCTATTGATATCACACGTCATTGCTGTGCTCAATTCGATTTTCATTGAGTAACTGGATCTTGATGTAACCTTATCACCTATTACATGAGGGGAAAAGCAGACATCCATGTTTCAATTACTTCTTTGTTGTTTGCTATCTTGAATAAAGGTCTTCAACATTTTGACCTGCTGAGGTGTACTGAGCAGCATTGGTGTTTATTGATGTCATTTCCTCTTCATCAATTCTTCTATATAAAGGCGGCATCGCTACGGTAGTGAGTACAGTGACACTGAGGTTTAGTGGTGTGTTGGAAGCGACATCAGTCTGTGGATCCCAGACACCTTATCCGCATAATGTATCCATAAATCAGCGAGTGTTTTCTCTCACTCCGAACAGAGGAAACTACTAGCGTTCATTAATTTCCGTTCAATCGTTTGTCAACGGTCGCCTGCACTTCCCGTTAAGAAAATGATTGCTCGAGGATGCGTTGGTCTCGCGGTGCTGGTGAATTTTGGTAAGTGTGTAACACGTTATGTTGTCGACATATTTAGTTTTTGCTGTAAATGATGTATCGATTTGACATGTTTTTACATCTGAGCGATGCCTTGTCATGTCTGTCAGTACCAAGGACAGCGATAACATTTGCGAGGAACACAGCGGTCTTTTCTTATTCTCAACGTACTGACAACTTAGTTTTACTTCGGTTGAACGATCTCGTTTCAGAAATGAGGTGAAATAAAGCACATGTGGACAGTTAATAGTGGTACAAAAGTCACGTAAACACAACGAATATAAGTTATTTAAACATTTAAGTTGAATTCAGTTGTGTAGTGGTGACTGAAGAGATGCATACTGTCATAACGGACACATCCGGTCTGTAAAATATACACTAATGTAGCCTAAAATGTGTAATATATATATGTATATATATATATATATAATGTTATGGTGTGTTGTTATCATAGTCCTTGATGAACACACAAAATGTGTGTCTGGGTTTCTTGCTGGCATGGTGTACTATACAGTACTAAAAACATTGGTATGAAAACCTGATGTTACATATGTATTTAAACTAATGATTAAATGTTATTTTTATTACTAGGAAATTGGGTAAAACTTTATATCAATTCAAATTAATACACTAACTGAGGAGGCACGTACCCTCTTAGATTTTTAGCCCAGAGGATTTTGAATGGATCATTTAAAATTCCAAAAACAGATTTTTAACCTTCGATAATTAAATTCAATTATTATTGAATGTAAAAAATAAATACAAAAAATCTATATTCACATGTCTACATTTTAGGCTGACCTTTGTGCATGACAATCATGAAATAATGAATAATAAACTGTTAAGCATTTTAGCTAATACATGTCTAGAAATCTTATCTTACATTATTATACACACACAAATTAATGGTTATTTGTTTTATTTTTTGTGTACTAATATGTGTTTAGTAAAGTGAAATTTTCTAAGAATTATTTTGATCTTATGATTAAAAAAGGCTCTATTTAAATGTGTAAATATGTTCATATTTTTAAGCGAAGTAAATTTACAGCATAAATTATGACAACTCAAGCGCTGCTGGTGCATCAGCATTTCACTATAATAGACGCACACATGTCCCACCCCTTACTGAAACAGAAAGTATGATTGGTTAGCAAATATTCCATCTCTTGTGCAGGTGCAAGTGAATGGTGACCAAATATTGAAGCTACAAAAATCATAAAGGAAGTATAAAAATAATCCATACCACTTCAGTGTTTTAATGCATGTCTTCTGAATTGATCCAATCAGTTTTGGGTGCGAACAGACCAAAATGTAACACAATTTTCACTACAAATCTTGACATCAGCAGTTTCATTGGCAATCATGATTTCAAGCTCGATTACACTTCCTAGCACCATCTAGAGCTCTGTGCATGTGTCAATCACTAGGAAGGAGTTATATTTTTCACTTCTGAAGGCATTGATTAAACCACTGAAGTCTGTTGTATTATGTTTATGCTGCCTTTATGTAATTTTTGGAAAAGTTTTTAAAGTTATGTTACCATTCACTTGCATTGTATGGACGTACAGAGCTGAGATATACTTCTAAAAATCGTAGTATTTTTTTTTTGGGTGAACTATTCCTGTCAGTCCAGCACTGTTGCCTCCTGCTGCTCCGTGCATGAGAATCTCTGTATGCTTTTTAAACAAAACAAAAAAAATCACAGTTCACTCAAAGGTGCTGCAGCATCACAGAAAAGTTACGGGTCAAAAACCTACTCATTTGTCTTGGCGGACATATTTTACTTCATTGATTTTATGTGAGCATATGCAAAATCCTTAAAAAGAGGTGGGCATACAACATAAGTGCTAGACTACACTACTGGTTGAATTTTTTCAACAATAGACCTTATTCACCATATTTAATTTTTTACATGAATAAAAACAAGTGTTGTATAGGCTACTGTTGTTTAAAGTGTTTTTGAACATTCCGCTGACGAATCATTTAATTATGCATAATTTCAATGCAGTTTCAGTTGACATGAGTTGTAAAAATGATGTTATCTAAAATCATTATACAGCTTCATAGAGTGTATTCCATTGTACAGACCATGGGCAGATTTTCAAAAAAGGAGTGATTAATAATATTTAATAACACATTATATGAAAAACACAATATGAAAACCATAAACTACAATACCAACACAAAACAATGACTCTCCCTCTTTCTTAAATACACTTTTCCTTCAAAAACTTGAACATAAATTAGCTACATGTATTTATAAGGTATCATGCAATAAGTTGACTCTGGGTGTTTCCAGCAGGGACCTATAGACCTTTTTCACACTCCGGGTTTTGAAACGAGTAAGTACACGTTTGTAGGGTAAACTTCGACAGTGGTGAATGGGAGATCACAAACATTATTTTCACACCCATTTGCTCCAAGAGCAGAAGAAAAAATCCACTATTACATTGGAATGACTTTCCAGAGAGGAAAAAATAGAGAGTGGTGGATTAAGACAGTAAAATGGGAGAAGATGCCAAATTTACGGTCACTCTCTCAGCAGCTGTAATCAAAACCCCCTCGCAGCTGTGGGAATTCTTTTTTTTTAAAACTAATTCCAGGGTAATTTAACACAAAACACAATGTTATAAATGTACACTATTTACAATGCTAAATAAGGTGGAAGTGCGTCATCAGTTTGAGAAAAAGGTCTATTTTCACTTGTGTCAACACCAACATCATAATCATCATCATCAATTTAGGGACTAGGGAGTGCTGTGCTCGTGGAAGCAGCAGCGGGTTACGGTACAGGCTATGCAGAAATCTGATCTGTTCAGAAAGACAATGTTACTTTCGGAAGTGTTGAGATAAACTTTTTTGATTGCTTCTAACCCTTTTCTCTGACCAACTAAAAAATGTCTCTCCACAAATTCAAACCAAATAGGCCTACAGCACCCCCTGTTACAGACTGTCAATCAATCCCTCATCTTCATTTTCATTCCTGTCTAAAAATAAATATGCCGCTAACAAGGTCTATAGTCAGGCAATCATATCATATTATAGCATAATGGTTTTGCTGACCAAAGCATTCTCTCTTCCGTGCAGTTTTCTCGGTGCCTGTGTCCCCAGGTCACATGGATGATAAGGACGTGAAGGTAAGCGTTTAGAAATCATTGTCTTCTAAATCTAATGACTTCAATTTCAAAACAATTTCTCATAAATACTTTCACAAGTGCTTTGGAATTTAAAGTGAATTTGGAGCAGCAGTATGAGAAATAGGAGCATAAGGATGCACAGAATGACAGAAACAGTAGTCCATGTTGTCAGGATGTGTGGAGGAGAGCAGCAGAAGTGAGACTGTGAGTCAACAACACGACTTCAGCCTAATGACAGCTGGTGCTATGTGTGGTTACTGGGAGGAGGCTACCAACTACAGATGACTGCAAATTGTGCTTAACCTATGTTGAACTGAATTTAACTTGTGGTTGGGTTACAATTATTTAACATAGAATACTGAATCTTTAATAAGGTGGAGATGACTACATGCCACTTTCTTGTTCTTAGCATTGAAAAATATAAAGAGACTTTTAGAGAGGGACTGTGTTGATACAAAGAGATAGCTGGAAAATCTCCATAAATCTGTAGATCTGTACAAATATTCAGTTCAGGGAAAAATAGATCACATGGAACTGTATATATATATATATATATATACACAAATATGCTGATATACATTTCCACTTATCTCTTTCTCATTTTCTGTATCTATTCTATATTTATTTGTTTTTAAGTATTTGGTAACAGATGTTCATTTCTTTCTTACATTTTGTATTTAATCAAATGGCAAGTCAAATTCCTCATCAGATCAATCTTACCTACTAATAAAAACACTGAGCTTAAGTCAAGTTATCAACAGATGCAGTTCTCCTAAATAAAATGATAATGCCATGTCTGCAACAGTTCAGCTTTGGCAAGAGTGGCTGTTTTTCACTGACAACAGAGAAATGTTTTTCTATGGGGGAATGCAGAGCCAAATAAATCGCAGAGACAGGAGGGAGGGATGAAAGCACTGAGTAGGAAATTACATTTATTGAAAGTGAAATGTAAGACAGTAAGGCTGGATAAATATTGCAGACAGAGACTTTGAGATATTTTTAACATGATAATGCTGTGACCTCTATCAGACTGATCTCATGAACATGTGAAAACACAATGCCAAAACATTACTCGATACAGACTTTAGTGAGAAATAGCAGCAGTCTTTCTAGTATTGGCCAAAGGTGCTGTTCTGTGTTAAAAGAGATCAAAATGTCATGAATTATTCCAGGGAGGGTCATTTTGAGTTATGTTATATTAGTATTTTGAGTTATTGTTGTATTAGTATTCAAACACTTAAAAAATTTGATTACTTGAAATTTAGAATTTAAGTTAAACCTTAAACTTTCAAACCATTTTTTTTCTTCAAATGAACAAATGAGCACTATGCATAAACAACTAGATTCAAAAATGAAAAAAAAAAACATGTATACTTACTCATAGAAACATACTTTCAATGTCTTCTGAAGCGATACAATCACTTTTTTAGGGAGTACTAACAGCAAGATTTAGGTGAAAGAAGTAGTTTCAGTGTTGTCCACAGCAGGCTAAGGCTCAAAGGAAAATCAAATTGCATTATTCAAGTAGTGTTTTTACTAGTCGAATATTTAAAGCTGAATGAGCACTCGATTAATCAATTACTTGTGTACAGCCCTACATTCTTCTATTCCAACATTTCATGGTATTCTTATCGTATTACAACATTTTACTCCAAAAGTATTTTTTGCTCTTTGGTGACAGAATGAAGTTCTAAACAAAAGTTTGGGAGGAGCTTGTTTATCTAGGCCTGCCAATCATATCCAGAGGATATATAAGGACTATTCTTGATGATTCTTTCTGCATCCCTCCACCTATCCATCTCTAACTTTAGATTTTATAATGCCTATACCAAATATTATTTTAAATGTGTCTTTCTATTTATCACTTTAGTCAGATACACCAGGGGGATCTCAGAGCTCAAGGCCATGCATCCCTGTGCCAGACCCCCTCTGTTATAGACAGCACGCCAAATCCGTTTACCTTAATATGCTCCAGGACTATATGAACCAGTGGATTCTCCTATTCCAACATGTCTCTCTGTCTTTGTATAGGTGATGAAGTGTATTGTGGAAGTCATTGCGGATGCGCTGTTTAAGCCTCACCCCATCCCAGTTTCCCAGGACTGCATTGAAACACTAAGCACTGGTGAGTCCCAGCGTTAGCAACACCCTGGACTACTATTTCCATATATTTAGCTGCACTTGGGTGCTCCTATTCCCTAACATCAGCAGTGACCTTCCTGATCACGATCAATATGTGCTCAATGCTGCTGTGACTGCACGTTCCTGATAGCTGAAAGTTAATGGAAAAAGATATTAATGGCTTTACCAGAGAAGTTTTGCCTTGCACGATACAGTAACATCACAGGGGTTTGTCTTTGATAATTTAATAGTTGGAAAATCAATCATTCTATTAAAAGGGCAGCTATTGTTACAGATAACGCTTACAGCAGATAAATCAAACACCATGTGAGACAGTAGACAATAAGTCTAGGACAAAGACAGTGAAGGACAGAGATTAAAAAAAAGAAAGAGAGAGAGAGAGAGAGAGAGAGAGAGAGAGAGAGAGAGAGAGAGAGAGAGAGAGAGAGAGAGAGAAGATATGATCATACATCATAGAAAGTAGCACAGAGATTACTGAAAGTAAGCAGAAATTCAAAAAGAGTGTAAAATTGCCAGCAAGATCAGGCTGGTAAGCTAGTTTCACCAGTCAAGTTTTTTTGGTGAACACCACTGTACTGGTCAACCTGCTAGAATAGCACCAAACCAGTCTGGAAATGCATGCTGGTCTAAGCTGGTCTTTTTAGCAGGGAAGAAACAAGAATACAGACATTTTGAGAGAACGTGAAGAATAAGTGAATAGTATTGCCATGGAGTGGGCAGCCGACTCTGCACTCTTTCTCGGTCAGCGGAAATGGAAAAGCTTGACTCAACTTTTATTCAATGCAAATCTCTCTTTATTGCTTTTACAGACTCTCTCTCGCTCACATCCTCTCTCTGTTCTCTCTCAGTGGGTTTGATGATTAATAGTGCAGCTCAGGAGAGGCATTACATTTCAGTGCAATTAACACATATAATGTAAAAAAACAAACAAAAACAAAGTGCTGAATCCTGAATATAATTTGGCATTTGTAGACAATGAGAGCATTTTTCCTTGAGCTCTGGTTGAACAACGAAAACATGAAAACCCATATGAGGTGTACTGTTTACTTTGCAGATGACAGGCTCGTGACAATCCTTCGCCACCGCAACTTTCTCAGAGAGTTGCAAGAGATTGCAGAGGAAGGTAAGAGTTGGCACTCCATATTTAAATGGGTCAGCATAATTAATAATAATAATAATAATGCAGATCAAACTGCTTTACATATCAGAAAATAAAAACATTAAAGCTGGTGTAATTTTTGCATCACCAAACAGAACTACCAAAATATAGAGCCATTTTAAAGGGCCGAAGAGACATAGCGTTTACAGTTTTCAACTTAATCAAGCTACGAATGGCTAACTTGTAATTGTCTCTGCATAAAAAGCTTGGATAGGAGAAAGTATTTTAATATCAACAAAGTAAAACACTTTAGCTTTAAGGGAGTGATTGCAATAATAAAAAACAAACAAACAGACAAATACACTCACTGAGCACTTTGAGTGTGACCATAGTGTCCTTTATTAGGACATGGTCTTCTGCTGTCGTAGCTCATTCGCCTCAAGGTTTGACTTGTTGTGCATTCTGAGATGCTATTCGGCTCACTAAATTGTAAAGAGTGATTATCTGAGTTACCCTAGCATTTCCATCAGCTCGAACCAGTCTGGCTATTCTGCCCTCTCTCAACAACAAGTTTTATTGTATTTGGCACCATTATGAGTAAACTCTAGAGCAGGGGTCGGCAACCTGTGGCATGTGGTGGGGTAATTACTGGCATGCCAACAACAGCGAGAGTGGAGTAGACTATTTTATTTATATGAAATACCACACATGCATTCCAGTTTGCATCTAGATTAAGTCCTTCCTCATGCTCTCACATTAAGTGTGTTTTCATCAGCTGAATGGGAGGTTAAACAAAAAGTTAAAATGTGACAAGACTGCAGTATACCCAACAGACTCGTGCAGCGTGTGAAAGCCGTTCACGTGTCACGTTCGGTTAATCGTGAAAGTTAAAACGCACCAGCGTTGATTCGTTCAGGCTGCACGGATGACAGCCTACATTCCGTGTTTCATTTGTGTCTTTTTGCTTTCAGAAAAACACTTCTATTAAACACCCTCCTTAAACCATCATACTCAAAACTACATTATACGATTAAAAGAGAAAATTTAAATACCTATTAAAAATATAAATTAAACCTGGATATAAAGTTTTAGGATTTTGCAGGTGCGATTCACCGAAAAGGGCTAAATAGTTGATCAGCTTCTGATGTGCGAATGGCTTGTATAGCAGCGTGAATCTCGTCACATTTAAAATTTTTGCTTTAGCCTCCCATTCAGCTGATGAAAGCAGCTTTGGTCATGAGGAAGAATTACATCAAGATGCAGATTGGAATGTAGGTGCGCAAAACCTCATATAAATAAAATAGCCTGCTCCTCTCTCTCCTCTCTTGCTATTGCTTATGTACTAGTGATTACCCCTCTGTGGGATTTTGAAAAATATACATACATAATTTAAGAAATATTAAAGATTCCACACAATTTCTTGATCAGTATTCAAATAAGCAAATTTGTGGCATTAACTGTGTTAACTCATTTTGTACAATTGTACATGTTTTCTTTCATTAAAACACTTTCACAAGAGGGAGGGTGTTGTCGTCAGAACAGCCATTAACCAAGAAAATAAAAAATGGAACTCCATGTCATAAAGTTTGCAACCCCTGCTCTAGAGACTGTTGTATGGTTAAATCCCAGGAGATCAGCAGTTACAGAAATACTCAAACCAGACCGTCTGGCAGCAACAATCATACCATGGTGTAAATCACTGAGATACATTTTTTCCCCCAATGTGATGGTTTATGTGAACATTAACTGAAGCTCCTGAGCCGTATCTGCATGATTTTATGCATTTCACTGCTGCCACATGATTAGATAATCATATGAATAAGTAGGTGTACAGGTATTCCTCATAAATTGCTCAGTGAGTGTATGCATGTTATATATTCACACATACATACATACAGTACATATGTATGCATTTACCAAATGTTTTAGATGCTTGTCTGAAATGTGGCTAATTTAATTAGTTGAAAGATTCAGAATTTTGGTCTCCTGATCTCTTATATTTTACATAACAATATTTAAAATAATCAGCATCAGAAGATCTTACTTAATGATTTGGAACATTTTGAAAGACAGAAATGTCAGAAATGTATAAACTAAATCTATTTTTCTATAGTAGAATCTGCTAGTGGTAGCAGAATGGTGTCTGGGTGCTAATGGCTTTTTTGGCAGCAGCAGGCCAATTGAAATGTAGAGTAGAGATTTGTATAATATTGCTGATGAACTATGAAAGAGTTGCAGAAAGAGAACATACAGTAGATGCCATTTTATTTCCAAGAAGCTGCTGTCTAGTTGTGACCATGTCCCCATCTAACTTCTTCACAGGAACCAATGAGAGAGCACTGAATCACCCAGGGGACATACCTGATCATGTGACTAGCTTCCCTAAAGACATGAAAGCTGCAGGTGAGATGAATACACATAATTGCCATTTTATGTGACTGTGCTTACGCTGTTATATGAGAGAGAAAAGGTGAGAGATCAAAAAGCTCAGAATAAATTCTATCAAAGAAAACAGCCGCATGAAATGCCCCTTTGCTTAAGCATTGTTTTCACTCTTCAGAGGACTTCAAAAGATGGTCAACCTCTGTTCTCAAAGCACATGTTAATGCGAAATACAATTGTGATAATGTGTTCTGTTCTATAGTGCTGCACACACAGGATTCTGACAGAATCAGGTCATAGGGCACATCTGTCTCTTCTATTAGACCTTGTTTCATGCAAGTGCAAATGTTCTCTAACAGAGTCATGAGTTTGTAAAATTAAAGGTGCACAGAATTTATTTATTTTTTTAATTGTGTACACTCATTTGACATAAGAAATCCAGTCATACCTATATCAGCAGCCTAATAAAAGCTGATTTATTTACATAGAGTGGGTTGCCACCATGTAGAAATCACATGACCAGCCAAATATTATTTACTCACTTTTCACTCACAGAATAAATTAATAATAACTGACAGTGAATAGTGCATTTCTACAGTAAGCAAAAACTATTGCTTTTGCATGATTCTGCATCCACATCACTAGGTGTCAGTATAAATCCAAGACAACTATATACTGTATATATCAAAACAAAAAATACTGAGTGCACCTTTACATTTCTTAATATGCACACCACTATGTGGCATTACGCTGGACTGGACACAGAAGCTCTTGTTGATTTGAGACTGGTGTCTTGGAAATATCATATCTCAAGTCTGTGGACACATATGTATGGGAGCTGTAAAATTACATACCATTCTGTATTTTTTTTTTCAGTGTCAGACAAAAAACACTGAATGTTTTGTTCAAATATATCCCTTAATTTGTGTGGTTTGTCAGTATTTTATCTTGTGTCATTCCTCTGTTGAATTTAGAATTTAGAACCTTTAGAATTTTGATCTGCATGCATTGCAAATACACCTTTACTCTTAAATCTTGAAAAATCCTGGCAATTATTTTCACAGTAATTTCTCACAATGAAATACTGTATTTACAATTTTGTTGTAAAATCGATGCAGGTTATTTTCTGTCATAACACAACAAATTACTGTAAAAAAATTAATAAATACAATATCACACTTCATTATGGGGTAATAATGTTTAAGTTGAAGTCACCATTACATCGTTTAGTGTTCCTGTTTGATGAGAACTTATTTACTTTTAATTAATTTTCTCCCAGCTGTGACAATTGTGATATAGAATTCATTGCACTGTATTTAAAGTTTGATCTTAATATACAGTCTACACTGAGGTGTAATTCTTATGCTCAAATAAAGAAATAATATAATTTATAAATAAACAATCAGGGAGGGTTTCTGCCATGCTTTGGCTTCGCTATGTCTTTTATCTCTCATTATTAAAAGTTGTCAACCATGCATGCACAGACATCAACATTCAGCTTACAAAACTCACAAATAGTGACAATTAAAAGTTAAGTATGCAATTTCTATGCTACTTGTGGCACCAAACAGAATTACAAAAATAAAGTATGTTTTCAAACCACCTTTTCCAACAGCCCTTAGACTCATTACATTCTTTTGCACTTTCTGATTCCCTATGGTCAAATAGGCTATACTAAATGAAAGGTGTTAAATGTTTCATGTCATAATAACCAAGACCACTATAATATAAACACATCAGACAGAAAGCGTTAGGAATCGGGTTGTCTGATAACATCGCCGGATTGAATGGCAGCTGGTGTGTAGGGGATAAATATTCCGAGTATCTTACGAATTTTTATGGAGCTCGACAGTAATGAGCTAACTTGTTTGGCAGTACTTTGAGTGTAACTTAGGCTAATTGACAAGAAGCAATTTGGCAAGTTTGGGGTCTCCATCAAACCACAAAAATTCCCTCAAAGTCTTCCAACTTGTAAAAATTTGGTGAAGCTAAATTTATTTTCCTCTGCACACGTCTGCCATGGATGTTCATATTCTCCCAGCTGAACAGTTTACTACAAGTAGCCACACCCCAAACTCACACTATTGGTTGAGCTAGAAAGGTATGGGTGGGGCTGAGTGGGCTGCTCAAAATATAAACATAGTGCCTGGGAGGCTGTGTATTTATACTTTTGAGGGAGGTAACACATTAATGGCTTACTTATAGTTGAACAACAAACAAGGTTAGTAGAATGTATTTTTCCATAAAAAAAGTTGCATACTTCAACTTTAACAAACATTGTAGATAAAAATATAGATGATGACTGTGATTCTACAACTTAGCACTGCTACATTACAGTAATTTCCTGACCGTGAACACTGTGAAGTCACAGTGTGCTGTTGTCTTTAATTTGCAGCAAATTGTAGGACTACTACTGTAAAATATACTGTGAAATTCCGGCAACTAGAAGCTAGGAATATACTGTAAACCTTTTTTACTGTGCATTCTATTTGATGCATCCAACTCAATGCATCCAGTGGCAGCGTCATTGTTAGTTTTAACAAATCTTGAGATCTCTTTGTGCAGTGAGGTGAGCAGTCAGCTGTCACAGGCCTTTTTTTTGGAGGTAAACATGTTTGAAAAACAGCATCTGTATGTGCTTTTGCAAGAACTGCACTGTTGAGGTCAGAAAAAGTTATCTAAAGAAAAAACATTTGAATAGCTTGTTCCACAGCCATGCACTTCCATTAAAAGGCATGCCCTGTAGAAAACCCCTTGGTAGACACCACAAACCTGAAGGAATTTGACCTGAAACAAAACAAACACCTTAATTCTTTCTTTCTTTCTTTCTTTCTTTCTTTCTTTCTTTCTTTCTTTCTTTCTTTCATTCATTAATTCATTCAAGCATTCGTTCGTTCATTTGTTCATTTGATTATATATTTCTTAGTTATTTTACTATTTTAAGGTGACGAGCTGGCAGGGCATGTTTTCTGTGTTTTGTGAAATGTTATGTGAGTGTTAGAGCTGTTCAGATGAAATGATACACAAATGAACACTTACCCTGAACATAACCCTTTGCCATCTCACAGCTGATCAGTCAATGCTGGTTGCCATGGAAAAACCAGAAGAGACTGCAGAGAAGAGAGGAGCCAGTGAGGAGAGCTCCAGGGAGAGTGAGGAGACAGAGCAAGAGTCTCAAAAAAGGAACAAGATTGCTGCTGAGGAGGAAGAGCACGAAGAAGATGAGAATGCAAGCAATCACATCACCAACTCCATGAACCTGGAGGAGAAAAGAGAGTCACAGGAGGAGGCAACAATAAGGGACGAGGAAAAACAGGAGGATGAGAAGAAACGCCTCCTTCAAGAGGAGAAAAATGATCTGACTCAAAATAAAGAAGGTAATTATGAAATTGAAATGTAACATGACTTATTACATAAATGCTCTGTTAAATACTTTATTCTGATTGGTTAATCACAATATTCTGTGGTAAAAAAAATTCCCCTTTTGTCACTCACTCGACGTTGTGTCGATGTAGTTATACTAGGGGTCTCTCTTGAGAGCCTCGGTTATAGACACATACGGGTATAAAAGGAGGGAAGCATGCGTCTGTTCAGACAGATTATTTCTTCGGAGCCGAGCAGCTGTGTTTCAGCGAGCTGAGTAAAACCCACTGCTGTTCCACTCACCTCTAAAGAGCTGTTGGAAATATGGTGCATTTCAGTGGCTTTTCTCTTCTTCTGCCTGCCAGTGCAGACTACGCCCCTGAGTGCTTTGACAGCCCTCTAAAAGTGTATATATTTCTCTAAAAGTGTAAAAACAATGATGTAAAACGAATTTTTAAAGACGCGTCTTTTTCAAGATGCCCTTTCATCTTTGTGTCATTCCTGGATACAGTTGTTACCTCTCTGCTTCTGATGGCCACAGGGGCTGCCTCTCGTGTCTGGGCAGAGATCACACAGAGGCAGCATTTGTGGTTTGTGGACCGCCCCATTTCAGCTGCTTCCACGTTACCTCGGTGCAAGGCGAAAACGTCCTTCTGCAGAAGGATGCGATAGAGCCTGTCCCTCCAGCCGAGATGGAGAAGGGTTTCTATGGCCCTTATTCCATCGTACCCAAGAAAGGCAGTGGGTTACGGCCAATCTTGGACCTGCGAGTTCTGAACCGGGCCTTGCACAGACTCCCTTTCAAGATGCTGACGTAGAAACGTATTCTGACATGCGTCCAGACAGGACAAGAGTCCCCCTACAGCAGGTGTTCATATGCATCGTAGTTACTACGGCCGCCTCCCAGTTGGGCTGGGGCGCAGTGTGCAACAGGCACACAGCCACTGGCTCCTGGATGGGGCCCCGGCTGGGTTGGCACATCAACTGCCTTGTGTTTTCTTGCCTTGCGCAGATTTCTGCCATTGATCTGCGGCAAGCACATGTTGATTTGCTTAGACAACACAGTGACACTAGTGTATATAAAATGCCAGGGTGTGGATGCGCTGTCATGTCAGGCAATGCTCAGCGGAGTGTGGAGACTCCACCCTCAGGTGGTCTAGCTGATTTTTGCTTGGTTCAGCAGACCACAGGTAGATCTGCTTGCCTCCCGAGATTCCACCCACTGCCCGCTCTGGTGCTCTCTGCCCCACTCGGCACAGGCACGCTGGCACAAAGCTGGCCCCGGGGGTTGCGCAAACACGCATTTACCCCAGTGAACCTACTTGCACAATTCCTGTGCAAGGTCAGGGAGATTGAGGAACAAGTCATTCTCATGGCCCCTACTACCACCAGCCATCGTACGCACAATCACTCAAGCCAGAGTTCCATCTACCAGGCAGCTTTATGTCCTAAAGTGGCGCTTATTCGCAAATTGGTGTTCTTCCCGATCTGAAGACCCACAGAGCTGCGCAGTTGGTTCAGTGCTGTCATTCCTGCAGGAGAGGCTGGAGGGCCAGCTGTCTCCCTCCACTTTGAAGGTTTATGTAGCTGCCATAGCGGCTCACCACAATGCAGTGGACGGTAAGGCGCTAGGGAAGCACAACTTGATCATCAGGTTCCTTAGAGGCACCTGGAGACTGAACCCACCTAGGCCATGCCTGTTCCCCTCATGGAATCTCTCTGTTGTCCTCTCAGGCCCCGTTTGAGCCGCTAGACTCAGTCGAACTAAAGGCCCTCTCCTTGAAGACGGCCCTCCTTATCATGCTCACTTCCATCAAGAGGGTTTGGGACCTGCAAGTGCTCTCTGTCAGCGACACTTGCCTGGAGTTTGGTCCAGCAGACTCTCACGTCATCCTGAGACCCTGACCGGGCTACATGCCCAAAGTTCCTATGACCCCGTTCAGGGATCAGGTAGTGAACCTGCAAGCGTTGCCCCGGGAGGAGGCAGACCCAGCCTTAGCGTTGCGGTGTCCGGTGCGTGCTTTGCGCTCCTATTTGGATTGCACACAGAGCTTTAAACACTCTGAGAAGCTCTTTGTCTGCTTTGGTGGACAACGGAAAGGTCTCCAAAGGCTTGCCCTTGCCCACTGGAACAAGTCCGATCCATGGTGGCACCACCACAGAGCTTACAGGATTTGAAGGATCTGCTGCTAATGTTTTGGTGCCAGATACCACAGGACACCTTCAGGAATCTTGTAGAGTCCGTGCCTTCATGGGCCGGCACTGTTTAGGTGGCACGCGGAGGAAAAACCGCATATTAGGCATAATGTTTTGGCTCATCAGTGTATATGCTGCTGTCAGAGTGTATAATTTTGTTCAGTACATCAACCCTCATTATGTATAACAAAGTGGAATCTGACCACAGATCAGGTGTATACAACTTTCAGCCCATGGTATAGAAGGAATAGCCTTAGTTTTCTTCCTAAACTTTTGGCACTCTCCTACATTCGATCAATAGGAAGATAATGACTTCTTTGCATGTGTGTAAGAGATAGAAATCTCTTTGGAGAATTAATTTAAAAGGCAATAACTCATTTCATTGAAGAGTTTCACAATAAGAGCAGGAGATTGTGTCTAAAACAGGAGACGAGGGGATGAGGAATCAGGTGTGAGGAAGTATGGGGGTGGGAAATGAAGATTGATAGAAGAATTTAGCCTTGCTAAGTGAACAGTTCGGTGTGGATGGATGACAGCACTGAGTGCTTCCATCTATGAAATGAATTCCCTGCTGCTCTAAGGCCCACTGCATTGATCCAGTAATTGATGATGAGGACCACCCAGATCAGCCAGCGTGCTACAGCTTGTTTAAAGTGGTCCTGAACTTGGGGTATGTTCCAAAAGTGTTCAGCAAATTGGACTTCACAGGATATTCCGCCATCTTAAATTATATTCTAAATCGTAGGGAGCTTATACTGTATAAGCAGGGTTGGGAGGGTTACTTTTGAAATGTGTTCCACTACAGATTGCAGAATAAACGCTGTAAAATGTCATTTGTAATGTATTTTGTTAGATTACTCAAGGTCAGTATCGTATTCTAAATACTTTGGATTACTTCTTCAGCTCTAGTAGATTTTTTCACTTGTTTTGACTTTAAAAACTCTGCACAGTACAGTGTTAAATACATGTTAAAAATACATTCTCTGAAAAACCTAAATATCTTCTGCAGTGTTGTTTCTAAAACAAGATCAATCAAATTGATATGTTTTTAAGGATTTTTTTTATATTTTTACAGGAAAACAATACAAAAATTATTATCAAGAATATGATTTTTGCCCTAATATCAAAGGTCAAAGAAATTTTTATCCAACGTGAAGTTTCTTGACAAACAAATATGATCGTGTTTGGTAACATATGCATGTAAAATGGCTTAAAATAGCATTTTAGCTTAGCATAAAACTGACAATTTACACAAGGTTAATTTCTATTTCTTCTGCTCCAAACTTATTAAAACGTACTTCTTTGTGTGCGCGTATGAATGTAACACATCATAAGAAAGTGTTTCACCGCTGTTTAAATGCACTTTGGATCACATCATTTATATGTATAAATTGTTCCATCTGAAAGGACTAAATATTAAATTAAACAAATTACAATAAAATGCAAAATAATCTTTTCAGTAATCAAAATACTTTTTGAATGTAATTGTATTCCAATTACAAATTATTTAAATTGTAACTGTAGTGGAATAAAGTCACTTATATTTTGTATTTGAAATACATAATCCAGTTACATGTATTCCATTACTCCCCAACCCATATCCATTTTGAAGGGCTCTGCTAATTACAAAGGGAGCAAAGGTACATCAATATATAACTTCACAGGAATTGGAGAGAGATATTTACTCACCAGTCAGTGTGCACCACCTCAGTATTACAAATAATTTGCTAAAAATATACAGAAATGTTTGTGGTTATGTTAGATTGAAGTTAGGGTTAAGATTAGGTTTAGGTTTAGGCATTTTTATTCAGATTAATTCACCTTAGATCATAACAGTAAAACAACACACCTTTTATTGTGTTGTGTTTGCTGGCTGCGCTCAACAACAACCACAGCGTGACAGGTGTAGTCCGATATTCAAACAAGGGAACCTTATGAGCCAGTACTTTTAATGGCTCTCCTCAAATGAATCACCAACCCATCATTTATTAGTCTGACTAGTCTTTCACTGAATAAACTAAATGAATCAGTCAGAGCTTCTGCATTATTATTGCAACATAGTCTCAAAGAATGAACCTTTGCTCTCAGTCATGCTGAAATGAAACAAATACTGTTTTGTGTACAAGGTAAGCAGGGCTGGACTGGAAAAATTTTATATAGCAATTTGCCCAAAAGTTGGGGGGGGGGGGGCCCGGTATGCCAGATTACCAGTCCAGCCTTGAACGTTAGTGAAACTTAAATCTGTTATTACAGTTGTTGTTCATATTATAAAGTTTAGTTAAATTAATATTCCGGGTTCTATTCAAGTTAAGCTCAATCGACAGCATTTGTGGCAAAATGTTGATTACCACAAAAAAAAAATTCAACTCGCCCCTTTTTAAAAACAGTAAGTATTTTAACATTTACAGATTGTCTCACATTCCCTTCCATTGTAAGTGCCTCACTGTAACACAGACATGGGAGGGACATGTTGAAATACAATTTTGTTATTCCCTTTTACATTTGTTAATAGAAGCAATTATTTGGGAATCTAAATTCATCAGTACAGAAGAACGTAGAAGGCCAGGGAATGTGGGGCTGATTTCTCCAAGCAAGCTGGCAAAAGAGAGAATTTCATTTAGAAGAGTGGTGTCTTTGCTGATGCTGCACAATAGTATATGGGGCCTTTCTGGAGAAAGTGCGTGTGTGTGTGTGTGTTGTGTGTGTATCTAGAATAATAAGTGAGAGGAGACAGAGATAAAGAGAGAGAGAGAGAGAGAGAGCGAGAGAGAGAGAGAGAGAGAGAGAAGATATGATCATACATCATAACTGTGTTCCCCTTTTTATCTGAAGGTTCCACAGTCACAGATGCTTTGGAAGCAAATTCTGAGTTAAAGCAATCCATCATGGATAAGGGAGCTGAAAAGGAGGGAACAAATTCAAAAGAAGAGCAAAAGCAGGAGGAGGAGGAGGAGGAGGAGGAGCAGGAGAAGAAAGAGTTTGGCATGAAGCGCTGGAATCGCATGAGCAAGCTGGCCCACAAAAAAGTGGAGACAAGCCCAATGTTGGAAAGCAACTGGGAAGCACCGCATCACTCCAAGGAACAAGTGGAGAAAGAGGGAGAGTTGCGGAGGAGCCCAGAGGAGCAGGAGCTGCAGCTTATGGCACAGACAGAACCAGAGGACAAAAGGGATGAGGAGGGCAGTGCCAGTAGGAAGACAGAGGTACAATTAATGTGTTATAATGACATGTAACCCTAACTGGATACCATTCTCCTACACCAGTTTATACCAAGGGGTCTAGAAGTCTGAGACCACTAGTGAAAATGCTTCTATTTACATACCCCAATCAGCATAAAAAATTGAGTGAAAAGTCCATTAAAAAATGATCATGAATTTAATGATAATCTTAGCATTTGGTATGTACCCCATTTTGCTTTAATGACTCTACAATTTCCGCAAAACCTGACGATGTTAAGGGAAACAAATTTAATACAGTAAATGGTCCTAAATGTAATACATCCCTAAATGTAATAACAGTTTGGTTCTAAATGTAAAAAGGCCCTACATTAAAGTAATAAACATTGAGCTCTAAATGTAACAATGGCCCTAAATTAAATCACTATTGGTCCTAAGTGTATAAAAGGCCCTGAATGTAATAATTTTGGTTCTAAGTGTAAGAACGGCCCTAAATATAATTAATGTATTTAATAAATGTAACAAAGACCTGGAATGTAATAATTTATGGTCCTAAATGTAATGAGACCTCTAATTGTTTTAATTCTTCTATTTTTAAACCAATGAACCATGCATCAGTGATAATGTTTACAGCTCCTACTGACCATTTATTAATAAGTGACCAATGAGTTTAGTGATTTAAGTCAGCAATTGTGTGAGCAATTTATAATTAAATATATATACTTTAAAAAAAGTAAATATACATTTTCTCTCTCTCTCTCTCTCTTCAGGATGCTGATATTGAGAGTTTGGCTGCCATCGAGTCTGAACTAGAAAGTGTGGCTCAGAAACTTCATGAACTGAGACGAGGCTGAGCTGCTCCAGCCCTCCACCTCTGTCTGCTCTGACTTTCATTTCTCCTTCAGTAGAAAGGCATGTTAACTTGAGATGAAGCTCTCACCTTCTCGCTCGGTGCAGCAGTGCAAGCTCTTATTTCAGCACATTATCTGCTCATTTCCTAAACATGTGATATGAGTCCGCACAGTGTCACACAATAATATCCTGAGTCAGGTCCCTTCATCTCCTTTCCCAGCTCCACTGCTTTGCTTTATTGTGCTTGCTTCCTGAAGAAATTTAGAGATTGAGTATATATCATATAAAATTAATAATAATTTACTAAAAACAACCCAGGATATCATAGGTTGTAATTTTTATTTACATACACATTACAGTATATTACGGAGTCTTATGATCCATTGGCAATAATGCTTTTATTAGATATGGTGACGACTGTAATTAAATGCTTTTTGGGATTAATTTAAGAAACAATAAATAAATATAAAACAGATGGTTGTAGAAGTAATTTAATCCTTGCAATATTTCAGCCAGAACTGGTAGTAAAAAGATAAAAAAAAATTACAATATCAGAATTACGTTTTTATTATCAGGTTCATTGTTTTGTCATTTAAAGGGTTCTTTTTCTACCAAAATTGTTTTTAAATAAAAAAACAAATCAGCATATATACAACGTATACATCATGTACAAACAAACCACAAAGCAATTGGACACAAAACAGACCAACACACAAACTTAACAAACTGTTAAAATAGCAAATTTAACACATTTTCACATGAACATACTGTATTAAAAGAATAGCTCACTCAAAAATGAAAAATCATGTAGACCATAAAAGATGTTAGGCAGGATGTTCATGCTGCTCTTTTCCATTCAATGAAAATGAATGGTGACCATGGCTGTCAAGCTATATTAATGACAAAAAAACATAAAAAGATTACCATAACAGTATTCCATATACAACTTGTACACTATATCCGCTTTCTGAAGTTATACAATGGCTTTGTAAGTGGAACAGACCAAAATGTATGTTGTGAATTCCACTTAATATAGAAGCGCTTTGGCAGAGAAGATTATCAGTGCATATTTACTAAAATGTCTTGATGGCCCCTAGTCACCATTCAATTTCATTGTATAGAAGAAAAAAATAGCACTGACTTTCTGCTAAGAAAGAAATCATAAAGGCTTGAAATTGGTTGGTGAGTAAATGATGACAGAATATTCATTTTTGAGTGACATTCCTTTAAGTGGTATGTAAATGAGTTTGTTTCTGTCTGTTAACAATGTATAATCCCATCTATTCTCATACCACACTGTCAGTGTGGGAGGGATGTTTAAAAAGATGTACAACTACATAAAGGACTACAGGTTCCTCCAGATATGAAATGATTACTCTTTAAAAACATCTCACCCTACAATCTGTTACATGTTTTTGAAAAGCAAGCAGAGTTGCTCTTGCTGTGTTTTCAAGATTAATCACCACCAGATTGCTTCAGACAGCAATGTAAGGTGATCAAGCTCTCCAGTCGAGAATTTTGGCAAGAGTTCTCATACATGCTACAAGAGAAGCCTTAGTGCCAACTGGCCACATTTTCTTTTTTTTAATAATAGTGCAACATCTTAAAGTTACAACCAAATCTTTTCAAGTTATGTATCTCATTAATATATTAATATGAATCATATTTTTAATTCTTTCTATGTAAATCAAGTCCAGTGCAACATTCTTAAAAGAAGATCAAATGACATAAAATGATCAGGTAGCCCCTTTGAAACATTAATTTAAATCAAATCAACTTGGACAAAACAATCAACACAAATGTAATAATGTCCTTCACAATTTACAATTGGCAAAAATATTTTTTATACACCTACCATTTGATGAGGATTGAATTGGTTTGTGAATGGTAATTAAATATTCTATTAGATTGGCATGGGTCACACAGTGTCACTGTGAGGAAGTCTCTGCTGCTAAACTAGATCTGCCATGCTGGTGAAAGTTTGGAGCCATGCAAGCACCGCAGCAACTCCGTCCATGATGGGAGTCCCTCTTGATCTCCTCGCTGTCCTTGAACCAGCAACTGCTTTCATTTCCTAGCATGCCACAGTGCATCGCACAGGCCACAGATGGGCTCTGTGCTATTCCATTCACTCTCAGGTAAGTGCATGCCGCTCCGTTAGATACCTGACCTTGAAGAACACTGGTGATGTGACTCAACAGGTCTTTAAAAAATTCTGGGACTCCCTCGTAACCTGGGGGAAAAATAAAGGTTGTTTCAGATGATACTGTATTAGTTGATAATGGAAGTGACTCAACTGGGGGTCCCCAAATGGATTTTTTGAAAATCAAAGCTTCATGAGAATACACACAATTAAACTATACAAACAAAATTGTCCACACTAAGCCTTTTTAGTTACGCTGAAGGAAAATGCCATTCTAGTGTTTATGAGAGGTGTAAACATAGCAAAATTAATGTATTTTTAAACAAAAATGCTTTAATATTTACGGGGTAAGAGGTCCTGTGATTGAATCACAAGTGAACAATTTTTTTTTTCAAAAGTAAACCAAATATTTAATTTGGGGTTGGACTAGAACCCTCCATCCTCCCTACAGCCTTCATGGCTAGAAGATTGGTTCTTCGGGTCCGGGCGCCGCTCACAGCCAGGAGGAGAATCTTCAGTTCAAGGTATTTTCTTTGCCGCACCCCCTTCGGCTGCAGTACCCACGTTTTCAATAGAGAAATTTCTCTTTCCCTGGGTCACCTGGCCCACAAATGCCATTCTCACGGCAACCCGGTGCAACACTTCAGCAGTCTCTGCACCACACTACCTGTCCCGCCCCGCTGCGAAGCCTCGCCAGGTACGTCAAAAACAATAGTCCCCTTAGTGCCCCTCGCACGGAGCTTGGACATGTGGCTCTCACTTCCCAACCTGTCGCGTTGTTGGCCAGGACCATCCGACTCGGCTACATGATTCAGTTCGCCAGGCCCCCGTCCCCTTTCGGCGGCGTCCGCTTTACCTCAGTGCACGGCGAAGACACCAACACTCTGCGTGCTTTTACTCAAAGACGCGATAGAGCAAGTCCCTCCAGCCGAGATGAAGAATGGTTTCTACAGCCCTTACTTCATCATACCCAAGAAAGGCAGCGGCTTACGACCGATCTTGAACTTGCGAGTTTTCAACCTGGCCTTGCACAAACTCCCGTTCAAAATGCTCACGATAAGACATATTCTAAATTGCGTCTGGCATCAAGATTGGTTTTCAATCTGAAGGATGTATATTTCCACGTCTCTATCTTGCCTCGACACCGACCCTTCCTACTGTTCGTGTTCGACGGCCAGGCATATCAGTACAAGGTTCTCCCCTTCGGCATGTCCCTGTCCCCTCGCGTCTTCATGTAGGTCACAGAGGTCACGATAAGGGAAATGGGCATCTGCATACTTAATTCCATCGACAACTGGCTTATCCTAGCCCACTCCATTGAGGCGATCACGTGCGCTCTTATCCCAGGAGATCCCACTAATTCGGCTCCCTGGATGACTCCTCCCTAGCCCTCTGGTCCGCGAATTCAGTGGAGGAATTCCCTAACCAGACCCACTACATGTACTAAAATGACTCTGTACTGGAATAGGTGCTCCACAGGATGGGCCCTTGTGTGGATTATTCCCCCTGTGTGTATTTTCCGCTGTACTGTCCCCCTACGGGCGGACCCGCATCTCCCTTGGGCAGTCCTCGACTCCTCCCTCGCAGCAGGTAGGATCTACCACTGCACCATTCCCACATGTGGCCTGAAAACCCATGTGATGTATTCCGCCACTCTTTACCTCCCCCCAGCCTGGGCAGGTGGTGGTCTCCATGGGGTCTTTTCCCCCTGAAAAAATAGGAGTTGGAAAAGAATGCATGTACAAGGTTCAGCGCATGGCATGATTGAATAGGGGCCCCTAGTGTCACTTCATTCGACACAACGTCAAAGTGAGCGACAGATGGGGAATGTTGTAACCTCCGTTCCCTGATGGAGGGAACAAGACGTTTTGTCTCCCCGGCCACAATGCTGAACCCAGCCACTGTTATGGCCGAACCTTATTCTCGGCTCCTCAATGCAAAACCTGAATGGACAGACACACGATTCCCTTCTTTTATACCCGTATGTCCGGGGGAGGGACATGCAAATTCTGTCAGCCAAATTCTCATTGGCCTTTTCTCAAGTTCAGAGAGGCGCAAGGCTCTCAAGAGAGTCGAAGAGAATGAAGCCCCTAGTGTCGCTTCATTCGACACAACGTCTCGTTTCCATCATCAGGGAACGAAGGTTACGATAGTAACCTAGATGTTTTTGGGTGAACTATCTCTATTCATACATCCTTCACTTTTAGTTTCTAACAACTCATTGGCACTAGTACACAATGCAATGTCAATGAGCAGGCATGATCCCTTAAAACAACAGTGAACTGCCACTGCTTTGAATAATTTCATACTTTTAATTATAATATCACCTAGCTCACAAGCTTTAGTAATGCATCTTCTGTGTAGTTGGTTAAAATAGCTAGAGAGAGCAGATGTCATCTGCTGCCATACTCCTGTGCTGTCATGGGACTCATTCTATGCACCAGTGAGATATATTAATCCACCTTTCCCTTCTAAATACACAAGATCACCATAGCAACAAGCGGAGAGCAAGCCAGGTGGCTTTTAAACATACTGTACACTGACAAACACAGTGGTGTCTGTAGACACTTTTAGAGTCTTCAAATAAAGTGCATCAAGTGTTCTTTTCCCCATCTTTCCTAAATGTCCTACACCTCCCTATGGGACATCAGCAGAACCATGACGTAAAGCTGAATGCAGAATGCCTCCAGTGTGTTTTGTGGCTTTTTTTTAAATGTCTGTTAGCTTTGAGGCCATCTACATGTTAGTATACGCCTAAATGTTGACACAAATGTACATTTAGCAGATATATGCATTTAAAATATATATTTTGTACAATAAAATGCTCTCCCTAACAAGAATGTGCCTCCCCCTAATAGCAGCTACTTGACAAGCAGTAGCAAATTATGTTTATGGCTGTGACGTAACCTAAAGGCTATTGGCTTATAAAAACAGGGGGGATGAGCCCTTTAATATGTCACAGCCCGATTTCAATAGGAAACACATCAACAGGAAAGAAAACTTTGCTGGTCAAACCAGTTTATGGGGACTTCAAGAGATGATATGATCGCACTAAAATCTAATTTTAGAGAATGCAAAAACAAATACACATAGCTTGACATTCATTAGCATTCGAGGAATTTTCTGGGATCAAGACAAGTTAAGCTCAATCAACAGCATTTGTGGAATAAAGTTGATTAACACAAAAATTAATTTAAACTTTAAATAATAATATTTAAGTGAGGCACTTACGATGAGCAATTTTCCAAAGAGTTTAAATGCCTTTAGTTTAATCCGTATCTACAGAAGCAATATGATAAGTGTGGGTGAGAAACAGATAAATATTTAAGCCCTTTTTTACTATAAATTCTACTCTCTGCCCAGTAGGTGATGATATGCACAAAGAATGTAAATCGACAAAAACAAAAGAACAATGTGAATGTGAAAATGGAGATTTATAGTAAAAAGTAGTTAAATATTGCTCTATTTCTCACCCAAACCTATAATATCACTTCTTGATATTTAACCACTGGAGTCTTATGGATTACATTTATGCTGCCTTTATTGTGCTTTTTGGACCATTCACTTCCATTTTAAGTACCTCACTGAAGCCCAGATATTTGCCTGTTTTTGTTTTAAAGAAAAAATATTTGTTTGTATTTTTCAACACTATGCCAAAAATGCTGTTGATTGAGCTTAAGTTGTTTTGAACCTGGAATATTTCTTTAAAACACACCAAATTGCCTATTTATGATTCCATGCTGACACCGTGTGGTCTGTCTGCATTATTGCACTGTTGATTTTGAAAGTAGGCATTGAGTTTGCATCATAAACCATAAATTACAGCAATGTAAAGAAACACCCTGCTATGACCTCAGTGACTTTTCTCCTTACTCTCTAAGATTCTAAGAAACCTTTTAAAATGTACTGTACCTGGAAATGCATTGATGTCGATAACAGCGTGCTGGCCGGTCTGGTTGTTTATAATGATGTCAATCCCAAACAGAGAAATTCCGAGGGCTTGTCGTAACCTTCTGGAGATTTTCTGAATTACATCATCACTTGGTGCCGAATACTGTCCCTCCATGTTGTCCCTCTAAAAGGAACAAAAAAAGATTTATAAAAAATGACTTTTAGTTGAACCTTTGGCGTTATTATTCATGGCTATTACTAGTAGACTTAAGAAATGCTTGTCTGGTATTTATAATACATTTTACTTGGATATAAACATAGCTTAAAAATCAACTTTATGCCTAAATTAAAGGTTATTTCTAAATGTTTTCAGAAGTCAAACCTGAAAACATTCAAATCGTCCTCGGGTGTTTTTTTTCGTAGACTTGAAGTGGTTAAAGAATTATCTGGGCTATAAACATGAGTGATGTTGACTTACACTGGTCAGGTGAGAAGAGGACTCTGGCTTAGACACATGGTGACTGTTAAAGGAAATAGCTCTTCTATCTACAAGATAAAAACACAAAACAGTTTTTAATATAATTTTCTGCTACGGTTATTTAGAGAAAAGCAATCCCATTTTGTCCAACAGAATCACAAAATCGACTAAATCATAAACAAAACTAGGCAGCAGAGTATTTGATTGGCCATTGGGGGCCAATGACAGAATCATTCTGAAGTCTGAGAAGAAAAGGCTTTGGGGTTGCTTATTTAATTCATGCCATGTCAAAGACAAAATAAACCACTTCTTTTAAAGAGAGGGAAAGAATCTGGCTCTAAACATCAGCAACATATGTTGACAGAATGGTGTAGACAGGGTAAGAGGTCCTTGCCATCAAACAGAGTTGCTCAAGAGTGTCATTAATGTCAAACTCACTTTTGTCTCTGATACAGCTTTCAAACATAAGGCAATCTTATAAACAGTTTCAGACAGATGTTTGTTAGGATATATGCCTGCGTTCTGTAGATAGCCAAAGGAGACCTGATGTCTAAATTCCTTGACTTGGCACCCTGTAAAGTAACTTTATTGGCTTTGATATAGCCTGGTAAACGAGTTTCCCATCTG
>NC_068303.1:19030314-19041219 GCF_025860055.1 Xyrauchen texanus | reverse complement strand
TCTCTCTCTCTCTCTCTCTCTCTCTCTCTCTCTCTCTCTCTCTCTCTCTCTCTGTGTGTGTCGTGCGCATGCGTGAGCGGTTGCTGAGTGAGCGTGGAGAGTGTGCGGTGAAGTTCGAGTGTTTTTCTGCCCGCTGTGGCTTTTCCTTACTTGAACTTTGCTATTTTCTAAAAAAAAAAAAAAAAAACCTTTAATCTGCATTGAGTAGATAAAACTATATATTGTTTCACGGGTGTACCGGTGTATCACCAGGGGCATGGCAGCCCAAAGTGTTGATTCACTCGGTTCACTAACGCGGCGCCATGGGGTTAAAGTGGTGGCCGCTGCAAGTGTGGAAGATTGTATCTTGGCCATCGGTGAGATCGTTGGGCACAAGAGCATTCTTGCAGCATCAAGGATGAGCAACGCAGTTGTTTGTTTTTAAACACTGTGGAGAATGCAAATGTTATTGTAGAAAGAGGAGTTGTGATTCATGGCCTTTTTACACCTGTGCTTCCTCTTTCAACCCCTGCTAAGAAAGTAATTTTGTCAAATGTCCCACCTTTTATCAAAGACGAGGCTTTGACTAAAGAACTGTCACGGTTTGGGAAGTTGGTTGCTCCAGTGAAAAGATCACGATCGGGAGTAAATCGGACTTGATCAAACATGTGGTGTCGTTCAGGAGATTCACTTATATGATCCTGAGTGAAAATAGAACAGACCTGAATTTAAATCTGAAAGTCAGATCTGATAATTTTGATTATACTGTCTATGTATCTACTGACACATTAAAATGTTTCGGCTGTGGAAGAAACGGACATTTGGCTCGCGCCTGTCCCGAAAACGAGAGTACACACGCGAAACAAGTCGATGAGAAGACAGTACAAGAAGAGTGTGTTACTGGTTCTTCTGTGTCAGTACTTTTGAATCCAGTACAGTCTGCCAAGCACACAATAAACACAGTGCCTTGTGAACGGATTGTTGAAACCGCTCAAAATATGGTTGAGATCAAAGAAAATAATGATACGGCTGATGATCAAATGAATGTGACCTTGCTTGAAAAATCCACTGTCATAGAAAACCAATAGACACACAAAAAAGTTCGCTGAACTGCTTATCTGATATAGAACCTTTATCAGACAATGTACATTTGTGTGAGGTAGACATGGATCACGATGTCTTCAAAACTCCTGTTAAAAGAAAAAAGAAAGACAGAAAGGAAAATTCAAAACAAGCAAGAAAAGAACAAAAGAATGACACAGACAATGTTGACAGTGAAAGTGAGTTTTCTGACTCCAGTGTTTCAAGTTTTTCACAGAGTGAATGGAAATGTGATGACTATAGTGCTGATGAAATTAAGATGTTTCTAAAATTGACAAAAAATCAGAGAGGTGTACAGATTGTTGATTTCTTCCCAGACCTGAAACGGTTTGTGGTAAGCACTAGGAGTTTAATGAGTGAGGGTTACTTTCTGGATACAGAAGTATATCGACTGAAAAAAATTATGGCAAAAATCCAAAATCAACTGAACAATAATGATGACAAAGTGGTATAATTATTTTATCTTCACTGGTTGTGGTTTTCTGTTTGGTTTTTATTGTTTTGTTTCATTTTTTTCTTTACTCATGGCAGATATCCGTATTGCATCCTTAAATGTAAACGGAGCCAGGGATGAAGTTAAAAGAATGCAGGTGTACGAAACAATGAAACAGAAAAAACTTGATGTTCTTTTTTTACAAGAAACACACAGTGATGATAAAAACGCTACAGACTGGACAAAAGAATGGAATGGTTGTATTTTTTTAAGTCATAAAACTTCACGTAGTGGTGGAGTTGCCATCTTGTTCGCGAAAAATTTTACTCCATGTTCTTTTAAAATAGAAGAAATCGTGAAAGGGAGACTCTTGAAAATTCAAACCATTTTTGAAAAATATGTTCTGGTTTTTATTTGTGTGTATGCCCCCACTTTACCTTTAGAAAGAGTGGCTTTTATGGATGTTTTATGCTCAACACTAGATAAATGTAGTAATGAAGAATATCTTTTCCTTGGTGGAGATTTTAATTGTGTTGAACAAAATATCGATCGCAACCACATAGAACCACACATGCCTTCCCGTAAGCGACTTTGTGAGATAATTGAAAAGAATGACCTATGTGATGTCTGGAGAAATTTAAATGGGACTTCAAGACAATATACGTGGGCTCACGCCCATGATAATTTATTGTCTTTAGCGAGATTGGACAGATTTTACAGTTTCAAACATCATCACAGTGTTTTTAAGAGTTGTATAATAAATCCAGTTGGTTTTTCCGACCACAGTGTAGTTATTTGCAGTGTTTTTTAAATTCTGTGTCACCAAGGAGTGCATATTGGCATTTTAACACCACTCTTTTAAATGATGCTTCTTTTAAAGAGGCTTTTTGCTTTTTTGGGAAAGTTTTAAAAATAAAAAGATTCTTTTCCTCTTTGCAGAGTTGGTGGGATTTTGGCAAGGTCCAAATCAAACTTTTTGTCAACAGTACACTCAAAATATCACAAAGGGAGACAGCTAAGTCTATGAGAAATCTGGAAACTGAAATTCTGAAACTTCAAGATATGGCACAACTAGGTGGAAATAAAGCTTTTATTGATTCTCTTTTTCTAAAGAAAACCGCTCTGTCTGACCTACAAGAGATGAAAGCACAGGGTGCTTTAGTTAGATCGCGTTTTAAGACCATAGAACAGATGGATATTCCATCAAAATATTTTTTCAGCTTAGAAAAAAAAAATGGACAGAAACGTTTTATTCATTCACTGCTCTCTGAGTCTGGATCTTTATTATCAGGTTCAACAGAAATAAGAGAAAGAGCAGTCAGTTTTTATGAAAATCTTTATAAATCTGAATATAAAGAAGAGAAAGATATAGAACAGTTTTTCTTTGAAAAATTACCTAAAGTGTCAGAGCGAATATGGCATTTACAAAGCCTATTGGCTTAGAAGAATTATCTAAAGCTCTACAGGGCATGGAGAATGGCAAAGTTCCTGGATTAGATGGAATCCCTGTTGAATTTTACAAATCTCTTTGGTCAATCATTGGAGAAGATTTGCTAATTGTTCTCAATGATAGTTTAGCCAAAGGACTTTTGCCTTTGAGTTGCAGAAGAGCTGGTTTTGACCCTTTTGCCTAAAAAGGGAATATTGAGCGATATAAAAAACTGGAGACCTGTATCTCTGTTGTGTTGCGATTATAAACTGTTGTCCAAAACACTAGCTACCCGTTTGGGAAAAGTTTTAGCTGAAATTATCCATCCTGACCAGTCATATTGTGTACCTAAGAGGTCAATTTTTGATAATATTCATTTAATTAGAGATATGTTTGATGTTTCTAATATGTTTGGTCTTGACTTAGGATTGATTTCTTTAGACCAAGAAAAAGCTTTTGACACGTAGAACACAATTATTTATGGAAGACTCTCCAAGCTTTTGGTTTTAATTCTAAATTTTTAGCTTATATTAAAGTCTTATACTGTGATATTGAGAGTCTACTGAAGATTAATGGTGGCTTATGTGCTCCTTTTAAAGTGTGTCGTGGGGTAAGACAGGGTTGTTCTTTGTCAGGGCTATTATACACTCTTGCAATAGAACCGCTTTTAAGTGTTTTAAGGAGAGTTTTAGAAGGGTGTTTTTACCCAATTTTAAAACTTCTTTATGTCTGTCTGCATATGCAGACGATGTTATTATAATGACAAATAAGCAAAATGATATAGACTTACTTTTGACGACATTAAAAGATTTTAGCCTAATTTCTTCTGCAAGGATTAACTGGAACAAAAGCGAGGCAGTTTTGATCGGTCAATGGAAGAATGGAGTACCAAATCTTCCAGATGGTTTGCACTGGACAAGAAATGGTCTGAAGTATTTGGGAGTATTCTTAGGTAACAAGTAGCAGCCCAAAAAATTGGATAGGAACAGTCGAAAAACTAAAGAGCCGACTTGAAAAATGGAAATGGCTTGTACCAAATTTATCCTACAGGGGACGCACTTTAGTCATCAACAATTTGGTGGCTTCCTCTTTGTGGCACCGGATGGCTTGCATTGATCCACCAGCTAGCTTACTTGGGAAAATTCAGTCTGTTCTATTAGATTTCTTTTTGGGACAAATTACACTGGATACCACACAACATTTTGTATCTAAAAAAAGAAGGAGGCGGCCAAGGACTTGTTCATATACAAAGTAGGACTGCGGCTTTTCGACTACAATTTATACAACGTTTCCTTACCAGCTCAGAAACTTTGGCTTGGAAATCAGTGGCCTGCACTATTCTTAAATCTGTTGATGAACTCTGTCTGGACAAACACTTATTCCTGGTGGATCCAAAAAAACTCAGTACATCAAGACTTCCTGTTTTTTACAAAAATCTGTTTAGAATATGGGACCTTTTTAAATTGAAAAGGACTGAGAGCACAGATTCTCTTTTTTGGCTACTGGAAGAACCCATAATATATGGTGCCCGTCTGGATATTTTGGATACTTGTGGTCTACTAAATGGTGGTGCATCAAATCTAAGATTGTAACATTGGGGAGTTTAATTAATGTGTCTGGTCCAAATTTTAAAAATGTGGAAGACGAGCTGCCTCTTTAGGTGTTAAATCAATCCGAATTGTGGTAAAATTTCTTCAGAATTTGCAATCTGCACTCACAGTAAAAAGAAATGAACATGCTGGACTTTTTTTTGCTGAGAAACATCTACCCAATGATAAAGATGCTTTCCCAGGTGTTTTTTGTCCCCAGATATAGAAGAACACTCTGGAATTTTTTTGGAAAATGTACCAGACATGGACTTATATGAAGTCGGGGAAAAAAGTTGTACAATGCTTGTGTAAAAGTTTTTAACAAAAAGGTCTGCATGGAAGAGTTGATTCACCTTGGCGTAAAATTTTTTCTGATAGAGATGTAAAACCGGAGTGGAGGGCACTCTATAAGCCACCATTAACAAAAAGAATTGGAGACTTACAGTGGAGAATTATACATGGTATAATTGCTGTTAATTCTTTTATTTCTATTTTAAATCCAAATGTTAATCATGAGTGTCCTTTTTGTTCCCAAAGAGAGACAATTTTTCATGTGTTTATGCACTGCTCAAGACTTAAGCCTTTATTTGACTTGCTGAAAGACATGTTCAGTTGTTTTGATGAAAATTTTACTGTGTCCATTTTTATTTTTGGTTTTAAATACACTCGAAGAAGACAACAAGAATGTCAATTAATCAATTTTATTATAGGCAAGGCAAAATGGCAATATATGTTAGTAGAAAGAGAAAAGTTGAACAAAAGGGTGATTATGATGTTGTAATGATGTTTACAGCCATGATTAAATCGAGAATGTTAATTGACTTTTATTTTTATAAAGATTTGAACTGTATGGAAGTGTTTATAAACACATGGTGTTGTAGAGAGGTATTGTGTTCTGTGTTTGAAGATGGAATTTACTTTTCACATCTTTTATAAACATGATGTAATTTTTATTTTAATTTAAATGTTTTTAATTTTTCTGGAATAAATGTTTGTTTAAAAATCAAAATCTCTCTCTCTCTCTCTCTCTCTCTCTCTCTCTCTGTGAGAGAGAGAGAGAGAGAGAGAGAGAGAGAGAGAACATTCTCTCTCTTGACTGACATTCAAATTCTCATTCCACTTATCAGACTCTTCCCCAGAAAATCACCATCACTATGTGTTTATACCAGAGCAGCACTCCCAGAGAATGGCTCTTAACAGTACTTAGTGGACAACCACCAGCTAAATATATCAATTCAATTCAGGCAGGGAAAATTAAAATGAATACAAAACAAATACAAAACATGAGTCAAGAATAATATATTCATCACTGTCAAAGAAATCTCAAAGAAATAAACAAATTAACCCATTTCCCCAAAAATTAAGACAGAATATAAATTGGCATCATATCTGACGAAAATTAAAGACTACCTTCACAGGAAGCTTCTGACGAAGTATCATGTGAGTGAGCACAGTCTGTAGAGACGGGACAGCACAGACAGAGCAGGAGACCCAGAGAGAACAGACTGTGTTCACACTGCACTCAAGGAGTCATAGAGGATGAACTACACTTCCTCAATGAGTGCAGTAAATATGAGACCATCAGATGAATTCAGCAGAGTGAGTAAACTCACCAGAGTTAACTCAGAAACAGATCTTATTGCACTGGTTTGCATCAATAGTTCAAAAGGACGCGTGCTTTCATATCCGAATTGTACCATGCAACAGGCTGTTCTTAAGATTTGCGTTCAAGGGATGACATATCAATTCAAAGTCCTTCCCTTTGGATTGTCTCTTGCACCGTGCAAGTTTTTGAAATGTGTCGATTTGGTGTTCGCCCCTTTGAAGATGAACGGCGTGCGCATTCTGAATTACCTCAACAATTGGCTATTACTGGCCCGATCAAAGTCTCTGCATTGCGAGCACAGGGACTTGATACTTTTGAGTTTGACCAATGGGACCAATGGCGGTGGAATGGAGACTTTTCTGAGACAGTTCTGAGAGTTTGAGAAATGTTCTGCAAAGCGGAACTCAACCTATTTTCCTCCGCAGAGATAGCCCACTGTCCTCTTTGGTACTCCATGTCCCAAGCCCCTCTGGGAGTAGACGCCTTGGCCCATAAGTGGCCGACGAAATGCAAATACACGTTTTCCCCGGTATGTCTCCTCCACTCTGTCATCAGCAAAGTCAGAGAGGACAAGAAAACGGTTCTGTTGGTTACGCCAAAATGGCCCAACCAGCCATGGTTTCTGGAAACGATGGAGATATTAGGCGGCCCTCTGTGGGAAATACCACTGAGGAGGGATCTGCTCTCTCAAACAAAGAGCACGATTTGGCATCCCCAGCCAGAGCTGTGGAACTTACACGTATAAATCTGGTGCTGAGGGCTCACGAGCCCCCGCTTAAACAACTGGAACCGCTGAGTTACATGTGCTCTCTTTAAAGACGGCACTGCTGTTAGTTCTGGCCTGTCAGTTCACAGTTCCTGTCTGGAATTTGGTCCGGGCTTTCAAAAGCCACTATCACACCCAAAAAAGGATATGTGCGTAAGACGCTTTCCACTTCCGCTAGGGCTCAGTGTACCTAGAAGCTTTTCTTCTCCACCGCCTAATTCGATGCAGAGCAGTTAGCACATTTATTATACCCCGTGCAGGCATTGCCCACGTATGTGGAGCACACTCACCAGTTTAGACTGTCAGATCAGCTCTTCGTTTGTTAAGTGGAGGATGCACAAAAGGCATGTCCGCCTCCCAACAATGTTCTCTCACTGGATCGTTGATGCGATCACACTCGCTTATGAAACGCTGTGAATCGCACATGAATAGCAGAATATGTTCTGCAAGGTTTTATAACCTAGATGTGGCGTCCATCGCTCATGAAGTCTTCTCTGTCTAGAGAGCTTACTATTCCAACACCCAGCGGGTGAGCCCTGTCCCCCTGAGTCCTTATTATGGGCATGCTACCTGTTATAATTTTAATACAGCTGCATTTGTAGGCGGCTATTCAATTTACTCCCACTAGAAGTCACAAGCACTTCCAATAGTATAAAGCATCCATCCCTACCTGATGGTTAAATTATTCTGTGTGTATTATTTGACTCATAAAGATCCTCAGATTAAGGTAAATGGGATAAGACTCCGTTCCCATTGCGTTCAAATGTAATGTCGAGTGAAGAATCGATAGGGAACGTTTCCGGTTACTGAAGAAAATTCTGAAGAAATTGTGTGTGAGAGCCCGCATATATAGAGCAAATGCGTGCCTAAAAGGGCAGGGCTCAAACACAATTGCCAATCATAAGATTCCCGTTATGATACACAGGCTTCAACTAGGTCATGGAAAATAAATTCCCTTTAGCGTTCAAATGCAATGTCTCGTTTCCTTCATCTCAGGGATCCAAGGTTATATGAGTAACCAAAGACGTTACTCATTGTTCTTTGTAGTTATTTTTCTTTACATTTTGTGCACTTATCTGTATGGTTATTATTACTACTGTTTTTATTATTATTTTATTATTTTAATTTGTATGTGGGTAATACATGTTTATTTCTTTATTTTGTTAATGAAAGCTTTGTCTACATTGTATACGATCAAGCCAATAAAGCTAATTTGAATTAAATTGAATTGAGAGGAGAGAGAGAGAGAGAGAGAGAGAGAGAGAGAGAGAGAGAGAGAGACATGTTACTGACAATTACTTAAAGACAATTACTGCCTTAATGTACTTCAGTCACAGTACTTTTATTCTCTTATGTTCATAATGTCCTGTTAAATGCTTATTTTATTTTATATTGTATAGTGTATATTGTTATTATAGTTTTTATTTTATTTTATTCATTACCTGGCACCTTATTTTAATTTTATCTTTATTGCTATTTGTTACCATTTTAATATTATTATTTGTTCTGTTAACTGTTCTGTGTTTAATGCTTTGGAAATATGTAAACACAATCATGCCAATAAAGTACTTTTAAATTGAGAGAGAGAGAGAGAGAGAGAGAGAGAGAGAGAGAGAGAGAGAGAGAGAGAGAGAGAGAGAGAGAGAGAAAGGCACATCTCTCTACCTAGGCACATCATCACATTGTGAGAATTTTCATTGTTGCAATCACCCATTTACAATTACTCTAGCGCCACCAAGCGGGCAGAAACCGCAATTTCTATTTCTATTAAAAGAAAGATTCTTAAGTTAGTTTATTCATCGGTGTACCTTGTGTAAAGAGATTGTTATCACTCCATGGCATGAAACATTTCTGTGCGTGATGTGTTGATATGATATGATAAGTTTAATTTCTCAAAGACAAAACATCCACATTTATGGGGCTCTTGTGTTTCGAAGGAGCTGTTCTTGGTGCTGAAATGAAATAATAACTTCCTGTTCTTGTGCTATATTTTACAGCTATAAAGTTTATAAAACAACATGCGAACTGACAAGTTGCTATTACTTACTGTTTTCTCTTCAGATAGTGACGTGTCATTCCAAATATCAAATCAGTATCCAAAAAGAACCTGGCACCTTCAACAGGTGTTGGGCTCTGGTGTAATTCTCCTAAATTTTGTAGTGAATCCTGTAAAGACTTGTAAAACCTCTTCATTTTTGTGCTTTCCTCTCATCTGGGTGTATAAACCAAAGTCTTATAAGTTAATCCAGCCATGTCGCTGAATGGAGCATGTATCAGAAGTCAGAGTAAGACCAAAGAAATCTGTTGCTCATTCACTAGTTTGCCTTTTTTTTAAATAACAATGACTTCCAGGAGCTCAGCATAGAATTATGTCTAACCATCTTCATCCTTTGCACGTGCTCACCCAAGATGCGCGTGCACACCTGGTAGTCCAAAACGAAACTAAGCTTGTTGAATTGAACCATGTTGATCTATTCAAAGGCTGCACGGGTGTCTCAGCCTCTCTCTCTCTCACTCACTCTCAAATTCATTCAAATTTGCTTTATTGGCATGGCATACTTCAGAACATATTACCAAAGCAAACAAAAAAAATAAAGCAAACATATGTATATATAATAATAAATAATAATGACATAAATAATGAAACAATGAAATGAGGGAGGGGTAAATAAAGAGATGGTGTCATTTTAACTGCTGTTATACTGTACTGGATGTACACAGCAAGTAGTATCAAGTAACTGATAAGGTGGTGTATAGTGGACATGTTCACTTGCTGTGTTCAAGTTTATGACACTTGTGTAAATGCTGAGCAGCTATGTAGGAAGTGGGCCCTTCACCAAGATTGTAAATAGATCTTTCTCATTGAGGTTTGCATTTTGGTGTAAGTCTCATAAGGAGGTGTATTTTGGGCAATGAAGGAGGAAGTGCATCTCTGTCTCGACCTCTCCTGATGTGCAGTGACTGCACAGATGGTCTTCTTTGGGCAATGTTCTTTTTTTTTAATTCTTATATTTAGAGGGAGACAGTAAAATTCTGCTCTACATGCATTATCGGGTGTTTTTCTATGGACTTGAAGGATGTTTCTGCAGAACAATACATGTAGACTTTCAATCAAGTGTTTTTTCCAGGTATCATGCCTGTAACAAAGAGAGCCCCAGACCTCACTTCTGAATAAGGCTATGGGTAGAATTACACTCAAATATCGTTATCAAAATTCTGATTGGAAGGTTAATCTTGAATAATCTCATTTGTATGGCATACATTGATCTAAGGGCTTTTGTAAGTAATGGTTTAATCGCTGTATTGAAATTCAAAGAATATAGGCCCAGATATATGAGGTGTCCCGAAGTGTGGTATTTTTGAGGGTAAATAAGTGTCTTTTTTCATGATTTCTGTCTTTTTTCTGAAATATCATTATTTTAGTTTTTTGGATGTTGATATCTAGGGCCCAATTAAGATGTCCAGACTGTTTTGGAGACCTTCTGGTATCTTAGACAGAATTAGCAGGTAATCTTCATACAATAAATATTTGACTTGAGTGTCATAAAGCTCAAGTCCTGGGCTTTCAGAGCAGTCCAGCAACTACCAGTTCATTATTTTAAATGTTAAATAAAGTGGGGCTAAGTCTAAAACGTATGTGTTATGCACATCCAAACAGAAAATGTATAGTTTTATATTTAATGTTGAGTCGAAGTGCGCTATGAACCTTGTGTTTTATGGACAACTGCTAATGTTTTACGAATTGGTAACTTACCTTAGAAAAATATCAAAGAAAAAGGGCCCTATGGTCATTTAGTAACTCATGAATGTTCATGAGATGAGTAAATTATGTGGTGTTGTCTCTGGTTTCAGACAATAAGCTCTTCACTCAGAGTGAAACAATTAATAATTAACAATTTGAATCAATGTATGCTAAAAAATTAGAGCAAAAGCAATATTAATCTTTTTAAGTTACTAAAGTAATCTTTCAAGTCATGGCAACTTGACATTTTTGAAATTTAA